>NC_056731.1:1421519095-1421544095 GCF_019279795.1 Protopterus annectens
CACTTGCTGCAATGTGAATGATGAGTGATGAGCATGGTTGCTTATTCACAAGTGCTTATGTCTCTGGCTATAGTTTTTTGTAAGAGTATACAAAGTACTGAACATCCGAATGGCCTGACAAGACAGTAATTCACTGCTGGATACGTTTTCAGAGTACTATCCCATATGTTGCTATTTCAAACTGCAAAAACATGCTTTTGTATTGTTACATATGGCAAATGGTATATTGCAGAAGACAGGTTACAAGAGATGAATGCAAAAAAATCTTTTTTTTTTTTCTATTTTTTTTTTTATATAATTTCTGCTAAGGATTCTGCATTTTCTTTTCCTCTATCCCTACCAAAACACTGTTTATAACTTGTAATTTTTGCAAACTATTTCTGGCTTAGTAGAAATCAAAGATAATAATACCCATTTGTTATAGCCTTTATTTTTATACTTTATTTGTAATGATTGTTATATGTTCATTATAACTTGTGACTATTGTACTAGGGATTTTTTTCCTGGGGCTTCATTGAAAAGGGGTCACTAGTTGCTCAGATGGACACCCCCCAGTAAACAAATACAAGTAAAATAAAATAATAGATAAATAAAATATAAACAAAACAGTTAGTTACTTTGACATTTTTCACCTTAGAAACTGAAAAATTGGACCACTTGTTGTTGTTTCAGAAGTAAATACTGACTGTTTCATTTAAATGCCCAGTGCAGGCATGAAATGAGGGTAAAATAAAACTGGAAGTTGGTACTGTCATCTGGTTCTTTGAAGGTAATGGCTGTATTGCTAGTCATGAATGAAAATATTGTGACTGAACAAATGTAAGTCTATTAAAATTGACATAATAACTTTAGCAATCTTTTATAATTTCACCCCAAAACTTCAACAAGTTAATTTTGTGATGTTAATTCATGTACATAACTATGCACAATGTTCTTCTGTAACATGCAAGACAATTTTGTAACCCAAGAATGAACTCGTATTTTGCAATGGATGAATGTGTTTTGGCCTAGATTTGAGAAATAACAGCTGCCCACAGACATACATAACTTTGCACAAAGAAATGATTATATTTTACATTTTACGTTTCTATATTCATAGTAATGTGATAGTTTTCATCACAACTTCCTTACGTTTTAACACAGCCTCTGGATGGCTTTAATTAATGAAGTGCTGAAAAACAAAAATATCTTTCTGAAAGGTAGCTTCACAGAATTATTTTATGGGACAGAGTTGCATAACGGCAGTACTAATAGAAACAAGCAAGTAGATCCATAATACCGAATATAAAAAGTTACAAGCAAATTTTTATCAAATTAAATCTAGACTCCCATCACTGACAATTATCACTGAATGTCAACTTTCAAATAACTCTTCTTAAGACCCCAGCTCACTGTGGCTCTACCACTGTGCAATTCTTCTTAGATGGGTGAATTCAAAGATGCTGCACAAAATATCCCATCAGTATGCAAATGTGCAGAAAAATGTTATTGCTCACATGCTGAAGACTCAGATATGGAACACTGAATTTTTAGGCCGTAAACATTAAAACTGGCAGAGTAATGAGCAAACATAAAACTAAACATGAAAAGACCAATGGTTAGACCACAGCTGAAGATAAAAATGGAATAATCCACGTCAGAAAATAAATCACTTGCAGCTTCACAGTAGTGCCCTTTATAAAACCAAAAGTTGTAACTGAGATGTAGTAGTCAAGGTAGGAAACGGTTCACTTGCAGCTTCATACCACTTTATTAAACAAGAGTAAGTGCTTTCGCAATCTAAGTCAGCTGATCGCTTCTCAGACTCATAGAAAACAGTTAAAACATTGGTATTTAAAATATGGTTCAACCAATGAAAACACATATAGAACTATGACATAGACTAATTAAAATTGCATACATCAGTACATTAATTTGCCTTATATTCTGCATAAGATGAAATAAAATATACATATAACAGACACATTTTATGTAATAATCCATATTACTTAATGTTTCCGTGGTCTGGATTTTAAAAAAGGTTTCAAGGAAACAGCATTGTTCAATCCAGGAGATCTATCTGCCTGAAGTAATAATCCATCTTTGTTCTGCTTCCTCTACCTTATTCCTTATATCACCTCCCCTCTTACTTTTATTTATTATTTCTAAAACCATGAAATTAAAAATATGTTTCCTATCTTCTTCTTCCACATGTTTTGCTAAAGCACTTGTGTCTTTTTTATTTCTTATATCTCTAAGGTGTTCAAGGATACGTTCCTTTAGACACCTATTGGTTTTGCCTATATAAAAGGCATGACAGACAGTGCAGAAGCTGAAATAAACCAAATTTTGTGTTCTGCAGTCAGCATAAAAATCTATATCAATTATAAATCCTAGTGTAGGATGTTTATATGTAGATTTATTATATAAATAGTTACATGCTGTACAATTTCTGCAAGGAAAAGTCCCCTGCCTATCAGATAGGATCATTCTTTCATTGTTTCTGGATTTATAACAGAGTTGCCTTTTTAAGGACCTCTTATTTCTAAAAGAAAAGCTGGGTCTATCTTCTAACAATTCTCTCAAGTCAGGATCCGACAATAAAACATTCCAATTCTTCTCAAAAATATTACAGAACCTTCTGATGTCACTTGAATAAGTTATAGGGAATCTAACTTTAAAATCATGACCTTCCTTGCTTTTAACATCTGTATACCAGGCGTTTATCCAGCTTTTGTTTTCTTTCACATGTATAAAACTAAACATGTTTGACAAGAAAGAATTCTAGACTTAGAGCATGTTTTTGACACAGTTTTGTCCTGAAAGGCGACATTATATTGGATATTTGAACTCACCCTTAACAAAAGGAGAAAATTCAAGAGAAAAAATGTTCCATAAACGACACATTGAAAATATGAGTTCAGAATAATAAGACATTGAAAAGCTATGGCCAAACAGAACAATAAAGATCTTACCCCACTCTGCTTTTAGGTACCAAGGAATTAAGCTGTGTACCCAGAAAATGAGAAGACAGAGTACAGTAGAGAGTCGATTATCTAAACTAATTGGGACCAAGGGTAGTTTGGATAATTAAACTGTTTGGATAATAAACATACATTGAACCAGTTAAAAAACTTCTAAAATCTTGTTTTTTCTGCACACAGGGAATACACTTTTCAAACATTCAACAATTCCAGTGGACAATAAAGAATGTTTTTCACAAGGGCGGGCTACAAGCTCAAAAAACATGCACAAGCAAATAAGTATAACATTTACATATTCATTTTTCCTACCCAAAAACTTTGGAAGGCTGCATTCAGATAACTGACATTTTGGATAATTGACGTTTGGATAATCAACTCTCTACTGTACTACAACTCAGGAAGGTAAGTAAGATGTGGAGTAAAGGATCTGAAATAGGTGTAATGGTTGTGGGTATGAGAAAAAAAATGTGACAGAATGTTGGACTTGACAACTGGGTGCTAGATAAACTACAGTGTGCATAACCTACCTCAGACATTTGGGAATTAAGTATACTCAGTGTGTCTATAAGTGGGGTGGGGTACTGTAGTGATGAGTGGATAAAAAGAATTTCTGATTTTTAAATGACCCTTCCATTGCTTCAGTTCACAGCAAATGTTATAATGTAACTGGTAAATAAGATAACTTTTGTGCAGAAAAGACACATATAAAGTCCACCTCTTACACTCCACTGATGTGTAATAATTAGTTATCTCATTTTCATGAAATGTTACACAGAACCTTAGTTGTTGATAGTTTTCCACTGACGCTGAGTCAAGACGTTTCTGTAGACACTTCAAAATCTGCATCTGGCCAAGCATTGTCACTTCCACCCTAGCTTTTAAAGATACTTTAGTAATTGAGAGGAATTGAGAAGAAATAAAACAAAGCAGGAAAAAAGACTGAGTGTTTTAAGGGAAGACATGCAAACTGCAACTGCAGTTTGATCACAAGTTTTTTGCACTGAACTGTAATACATCTGTTCTCAACATTAAGAGAAACTCTGGGTGAATATGGTATGTTAAAATAAATGCCCATACCAGGACAGACTTAAAACTAATGTGTCATCTCTTATCGGTAGAAACACAATTAAAACCATTTTAGTTTCACTCCACTGGCTGAAGGCAAATATTCCCATTCCCCCTACCAAACACCCATTACATTGTTTATTCATGTTTACCCCAGTTAATCTTATTTAAGAAGGTGATACCTGGATGGTGGGGTCTTGGAATCATGACAGTGATGTGGGAGAAGCTTCTTTGTTGTGTTGCTCCCATAACACTGGCATATCTGCACATACACACACACACACACACACACACACACACACACACACACACACACACACATGCAAACTCCTTGTTTTGTTGCACAAAGTATACATATCCATGAACTATCAGCATAAGGAAGCCAACATAAATGCTGGTTTCAGGTCCACAGCCTCCTCAAACTTTACCAGGAAGACTTGTGGCATCCATATGAAACTTCTGATTTCCCTTCTTTTATACTTTCACATAATGCCTTTGTGTGACATGCCCCTATTTGCCTAGGTCAGCTTATCTAACATGCAGCTGTCTTACCTTAGTGTTAGTTAACAGTACAGCTATATAAATAATCACTTACAACATTTAATGGTTATCTCAGTTGGTTTCTCCAGCCATACTTGAATATATCAGATCTAAGGTTTGTCCACAAGGATAGGTTCTAGAACTAAATGCGAGGCTTGCCTTATGTACAATATCAAGTATGATTGCTTCTCTGTGTAGCACCAGTTAACATCTGGCCTACACAAGTCCACCATCAGCAATATCTAACTATTTTCAACTATCTAGCACTGTCTCTTCAAAATATAAAGTGTGGAAAGAACTGCTTTATGAATTTAAGTGTCTCCAGGGTAACAAACACTATTTCCTTTTCTTGTTTATCTTCTATTTTATTTTTTTCTGCTCCTTCCTTTATTTAAAGTTGAGTTTTCAATTTTACCCTTTGTTCCTCCTGTTAACTATGTAATCTAATGTGCTGGTATTCCATTGAAGGTTCTCTGAATGCCACAGTACCTAGAAATTGCTGTTTTGTCTGGGTTATCAATTATTAAGATTAGAACTTTTATTCCTCCTTAATTTTTATGACACTGTACCAGAGTCACTAATTTTGTGAGTCTGACAAGATGATTAAGGTTTCCCTTTTGGCTTATTGTGAATAACCAGGCAGTAACTTAATATTTAAACTTAACACTTAAGGTGCTGGTTCCATCATGTCAGAATAGGTGTTTCTGTTTCAACTGGACCGACAGTCTCAAGTAAAGCCAAACCTATGAATTCAGCACCCGTATTAAACCATGCAGTGACCCACCATGCCCACCTCAATGCAAAGCCAAACAGTGCTCAAAGAACATTACTTTAGGAGCTAATATTTTGTGTTCCCCCTACAATGTCTCATATTCATCTGACCTGTCTTCTTCTTCACGGCCAGGTAATTTGACACCAGTTCTACATTGGCATACAAATCAGCTGCTCCTATAAAGCTGATGATTCATTCCTTGTCTCTGTCAACCAAGGCACCAGGAAGAAACCTGACCTTCCTTCTCACCTCACTTTGCTAGTAATACCATCCTTAAAATGGAATCCACACTGTGGTAACACACTACAAGATTCCATCCATATCTAGGTGTTTTAAAAATTACAAAAGAAGTTCAAATGGTGAGACACATGCCTCCATTTTCTAATATAAATTTCCATCATACGCCTAATGGCATGGTGTAAACACAGTGAACCCAGTGAACCTTGTTTTAAGTTGTGGCATTATGAGGCACTGACATACAATTTTAATATTCCTTTGACTTCTGTCTTTGAACGGGATGGGACTTCTAACCAAGGATTTAACATTTTTTTTTCTGGAGACCGAGGACATGTGCATACATAATGCATATTGGGTACTGGGCAGGACAATGGGAAGGCAATACCAAAAAAGCCTGTGGCAGCTGTCAGGGTGGTGTTATACTACATATACTGATCTCCTCATTTTGCACATCCCCAGTGACTGACACTATGGTTTTCTCACTTACAGAGCCACCATCAATGAGGAGACCAGACAGGAGCATAGGAAGATTGCAGGAGAAGATTAAGGGGGGCACAATTGATAGCAGCTACCTGAAAAATGAAAAGAAGAATGACATATATATTCCATACGTATTTCAGCATAAATATCTAATCTAAGTGGGGTGAGAGGTTGGCATAATGGTTAAGGTGTTTACCTTACAGTTACAAGGTACAGGGTTTGATTCTCACATGGTGTAATTGGCTAAGCTTAAAATGGCCCTAGTACTAGTTAACCTAGTACTAATCTATGAACCTAAAATTATGTAGTTCTGAGAATTAAAGGTTACACTTCCAGGTTTTGAAGCAGTTTCTTGGACATGTCTTTTTTTCTGAGAGTAGGAAACTATCCTTGTGGTGGTTGTTTTTTTTTTTTTTTAAGGCCGAAGAACTGCTTAACCTCATTCTGCCTGCTTTGGTTATTGTAGCTGTCTGAAAGACCCTTTCCTGAGCAAATGCCTTCCTTTTCTACTTGCTTCTTAATGTTAATTGGAGTTTTTTTTATTCCATTTTAAAACCTGTTTAACCATGGAGAAAGAGTTATTTTCTGTTGCCTTCAGATATGAGTAGGATTAGAGGGCAGTACTGTCATCAAGCACTGGTGAAGGATGAGTCACATGTGAAGCCAATTTTACTCACATAAGTAGATTTCCACTATCAAGCCAACCAATAAGGACAGTTGTTTGTGTCAGGAACCTGAGTATTAAAATGACTATTCAGAGCATAGGACCAGGGTATTAATGTGGGCTAAGACACAGAATATATTTTCATTGGACTGAGACTATGGAATAAGGTGTTACATAATGAAGTTTAAGCTTGTTGATGTGGTTGTAAATGTTTCATTGGTGAATAACAGAGCTCATATATTGAACACTTGATTATTTAACTATTGAATAATGCTGGATAAATATATAGGGAAAAGTTCTACCTACAAGTCAAGTAACACACAGAGACAGGCTCAGAAACACTAACGCACACAAAATGGACACTAAAAGAGTATATTTCAGTATAGTACAATGCATCATACATTTTCTGGAATAATAAATCCTCAGATATATTGCATGTATACAACAGAGGAAGGTTTAACAGATCATATTTTAGTGAATGGTCTGATCCTTTGCTTAGGAAATACCAAGAAAAAAAACAAAGTAAATGGTTGACAAACAAATAGATAAATAAATTTTACTTTACCTTATCTCTCATTGCCAAATTTAATTATTTTGTGACGTTTCAGAAATATACTGTTGGTTGTTTAGAAATATATATTTAACTTCAAAAGACAAGGAAGGAAGAAAGCATTACCTCAGAAGATAAAAAAAAGTCCAGAAAGCCATTGGCAAAGTGTTTGCCTGTAATGCCCACAGCATTACCAAATGTGTTGAAGCTTTGTTCATCTCTGTAAGAGTTGGTGATGTATCAAGAATGCTCATTCGTTCTTTAATTAGTGAAGATATACCAGTATTCTGCTTTAGGTCAGTGTGTAGAAGTTTTTGTAGTAATTGTTCTCTGGCTCTCTTTGCTGCTCTAAAGATGTTTATTGGGAAACCAGCAACAATAAGTGGAAACTTACTGTCAAACTGCATGAAATCTTCAAAAATAGACTGCATAATTCTTATTTCAGTATCAAAACCTTCACTTTTTTCCACAGCCATTTTGTTTCTTCCAAATATGGTCAGAAAACCTACTTCAAATAGTATTCTAAACAGAAAACTCTGAAGACCATCTGTACACCAGCAGGTATCAAGTGGAGGTTTGATTCTTGACATAACAAGTTGAAAGTTGTGCATGTTGCTGCTTGCAAGAGTATCCAGGCTGGTTCCCTGCAGGTCTTTAAGAGTCCGGTGCAACTCTTCAGTAGTAACATCATATCTGGGATCATTGTAGTCTACTTGACCAAATGCCTACAACAATAAAATGAGAAAAGGCTTATAAGTACAGAGATGCATAAATCATCTCAACAGATAAGAGACAATGACTCGCATTATCATTCCATTTGACTTGGAACTTAATTTTGTTTTCTAGAACTCTTTTTCCCTAAGGCCTACACAGTTTGTTTTTGCTACCTAACGCATCTGTATAGCAAATTAAACACTGTTTAAGCAACCACAATGTTTTAATAACTATATATTAAGCTTCTCCTCAATATCTATTAAAATTATTTCCCACAGTTTTTCAAATCATTCTCATTTCTACTCCATTCAACAAACTTTATTGAGTCCTTCAGCATAAATATAGTGTTGAAGAGCACTACATTTCCTCACTTTATTTCTACGCTTAATATACTTTTGTGTTTGTGCTACAATAATGCATTCATACTTTCCTCTAGGGAGTACAGGTTTTCTTAAGTTGTGATGCAGTATGAGTAATAGGTTTGATTCCTTCTTCAAAACCTTGCTACTTGGTCTATATTCTTATTCAGGTAATGCTGTTGAAACTGTACAATATAATTAAACTGTGGCTTCACTTACATTTTCTGTAGAATTCTGACTTCTCTGTCATTCCACTTTTGTCCTGGCCAAATCATCCATGCATACCATTTGTTTTATGTGCTTAATTTTTGTAGTGCCTCAGTGAGGATTTCATAGATGATAAGACTGGTGTCAGTATCTATCTTTATCAATCTGTCTATCTATCCGGTAAGCCCATTGGACATGAGTCTCTTTTCAGGGGCAACGCAAGAGCACTTTCTCTTTAAATGACTTGCTCAAAGTCACAAATTGAAGAAATGGAAGTGGAAGGACTCAACCCCTGTATCCCTGGTTGGAGGAAGCAGCTCCTGAATAGTTCAGAATTTTAATCCATTGCATTAACTCCCATATATGTTATATACATAACCCCTCACCCTTCACACACACACACACACACACACACACACACACACACACACACACACACACACACACACACACAAATGTACTCCACATACATTGTATGGCATTTTGAAGTGGCTAATCTGTGCACCTTGCACTAGTTCTTTTGGAAACAGTGCAAATGTTTGAATTCTGAATCAAGTCACCGCAGCAAGGAATGGGAAATTTCCCTTCCAATTTTTCTGCACTGATTTTTAGTTACTACAGATAATTCTTGGAACTTCTGTAGGTATCTCTTCATTCTACCTACACCTTTTGCAACTTCAACCTATTATGGATCTACCTACTAACAATAAACATGTCAGTTCTGCCTTCTCTTCCTTACTTAGTATTACCACTGACGAACATTAAATAGGGCTATCCCTAATAGTGAGCTCAGTGATGCAGCGCTTTTCTGCTGAGTGGTATTCGCTCATTCAGATTTTACCACATAGCTAGTTATTAGCCAATTGTATATCCTCTAATTTGTACAATAGATTTCTTTGTGGTACACTGTGAAACTCTTCACATGTCTGACTCGGCCACACAAATGACTCCTCCGTCATCTAACTCATTCTTATCTGATTAAAAAAATAAAATTAAATTCAAAAAGGCTAGCTTCCCATGCTGTTTTTTATGTAAAAGCAAGCATGGATGCATGCATTTGCTATTTCATTTGATAAACAGGTGAATTAATTTATCCCAGGCAGGAACTGTTTCAACTATCTAACAAAAGCATGCTGTTTTTTTTGTCCTTTAAAATGCTGCAAACAAATTTTCCACAAGGCTGTCTATCAGTCTTCAGTGGACTTCCCCCACCTTTTGTCCTTCATGTCCTCTTTCTCCAAAATGTATATAATGAGGTCACATTTGTTCCCTGATGCCTTTTCACCTATAGACGCCTTCCTTGTACAAGCTATGCAGATACGTATGATTACCAGAGGTTCGGCTACCATACCTTCTTGTTTAAGAAGAATCCTATATTAGTCAGGGCCAACTTATAAAGTCTTATGTTTTATCTTCATATGTAGTATGTGATGACATTACACTAAAACATAATATGAAAGAAAATGCCAAGAAGGTTTGAATTGTTACATATAGTTTGCCATGGGAAAAAATCCTCACTGAGGTTACAATCAGAAATTAAATTAATAATTTTTATACCATTCAATTTGTAAAGGGACTTTACATCAATTTTTGGCAAAAAAAATGTTCTTGTCCTTCTCTTCTTCATTAAGAGTCCAATATACAGGAATTTTGGCTGCAACACTGCGAATGGTTAACTCCTCTTTAAGTCAAGCCCTCATTTTGTTGACATTTGTTTTTTCGACTTAAGTTTTACAGCTGTCACTTGCCTCAGGTGTTTAATGTTACATTTTATAAATGTTTTGATTACTCTTGCAAAATTCAGAGAATATTATCTGCCAAAATCAAGAGCATACCAAAGCAGTGTGTATTAAAGATTTAGGGACTATAATTTCATAACGCTATTTTTTTTTCTTACAATGCTTCTGGAATTTTAAAGAGAATATCCCTAGATATGAAAATAAATCATTACGTGTTTCTGCTCTAAGAATGTGTGTGTGTTCTTACTCCTTAGTGCAGTATATTACTTAATCCCTTAACATATATCAATGGCACATTCTATTATTACTCTTTACAAGGCATGAAAAATACTAGAGTGCCTTCCATACCTCTCAACTGTCCAGATTTTCCCAGAATGCCCAAATATTTGCCCCAAAATGTTGGTTTGTTCCTCATAAAATTTGTGGTTTTCTGGCAAATGATTGGGATGACCTGAGGAATGAAATCACTAAATAATGATATACATTTGAGTTTCAGACTTCATGTCCTTTAGAAAATGCATTTTAACACAAACCCTGTTATTCTAGTTATTTTTAAAACTTATGAAAGCAATATTTCAATGTTTTCCTTATGAGTAATATATAATTAAGCTGAAACGTTTTGGTTCTCTATGTTCTGTTTCATTATACATGACTCATGAGTCTGCTTTTATGTGATCAGTTTTAGACACTTGTGTTTTGTCTTCATATGCAGTATGTGATGGCAGTATGCTAAAACACAATATGAAAGAAAATGCCAAGAAGGCTTGAATTGTTGCATACAATTTGCCATGGAAAAAATTCCTCATTGAGGTTACTGTCAGAAATTGAATTAAAGTTTTTCATAACGGAAGGTCAAAAATGAAGCTTTTGCGTTAGGAAAATCAAATATCTTTATAGGCAGTGAGTTAATGAGCTTGCACAAGGCTATAAAGCCAGTCCCCATAACTTTCTTTACTTTTCAAGGAAATCTGACATTTCAGTCTCCAGTCATTTCTGCTTCTTTCCATTTGTATGACATAAATGCAGTGACATTCAGAAAGCAACTTATCCGTATGCATAGTTATTACTTAAAATGAGGAATAATAATTAGATTTATTACATCAGCTACACAGTACAAAGTGTAGATCTCCATATTGTTCAGGTTTTCTTCTTCATAGTAAATCTATAATGCTAATATGTAATTAAATGCTCAACTGTGTTTGTGGTTTATTGATATAATCATATATTACATCTAGTCCTAAAAATATACGGAATTAATTTAAGCAGACCTTGGAGTATTCTAGGTGTACAAGACAGAAGCTCTCATAATAGTTAACCTGTTTAACTACTAGAACAAAGATGATTATTTCATGAAAAGTGAGAATGGAAAATTCTACAGATATATACCTTTGCCGAGGTTTCCTTTGCAAATACTTGAAAATCTAATTCTTTTCCATGACGAAACAAAGCACTGTAGGTAAAAGGGCATGTGATGAATGTAACATACTTTCCCACCATCTTGCAGGTGAATATATCTCCATATATTTTTTTTCTTGAAAGAAGGAACTTTAGGGGATCTCTCCCAAATTCTATTCCAACTCCAAAAAATGGAATCCAACCATTCTCCAGTGGAGGCTCTCCTTTACATCTGAAAAAAAAAAAAACAATAATTAGCTGATATTCCATACAGTAAAAGACATTCACACCTTTGCTTTCCTTATTGACAAAATAGGCAGCGCAATGGCTCAGTGGTAGGTCTTTGTTTCACACTCCAGCATTTGGGATTAATTCATGATAGTTGGCTACTGTCTGGGTGAAACTGCATGTCCTCTTTGTGTTTGACTCTGGATGGATTTTTCCCCTACACACTGTTGTCTCTCACCTCAGGAAAAAAAAATTCACATATTTATTTATTATTATTTATTCTTTCTTGAATGGATTAGTACCAGTAGACCAGTGATCTCTTTTCATGGTGCACCTGTAATGAAATTCATATCGACTTGGGAAAATTTGACCAGAGAAATGGAGAAATTCCTCTACTCTTTTCCAAAAGACATCATTGGAGGGGTGTTATTAGATGAAAACCATGGAGGACAGAGAGAGAGAGAGATCAGAGAGATGAGAGTGGAGACTGAGTTTGTACTAAGCAGTTAAATGGAGTGATGATGTTCTGGAATATAAAGTTAAAATTAATATGGATACAAATCATGCAGGTAAAGGAATACTGCAAATCATTATTAATGACATAGATGAAGGAGGGCTGCAAAATGATACCTTATGCAAAATGATTGAGGAGATGGATCCTGCAGATGAGTTAGCTTAAAAAGCACTCTCACAAACAGTGCAGTTTGTCCAGTAGGTTATAGATGAGACTCAGAAGGATGATTTTATGGTGAAAAACAGCTGCCCTTTTAGTAAAGGTATTCAAAAAGAAATTCCTTCAAAAGGAAATAAGGTAACTGTTCCTCTGCTTGATAACACATATGCCACAGTTTTAGCTGATGGCAATAATAATAATAATAATAATAAAAACAGTGCTGATGAAAATGTAAGTGTTGCTAACAGGCATCAGCCTGTTATAAGACTTAAAGCTAAGAATGGAGAAATAATAGACAGGTATTTCATATGAGTTACACTATTTGTTCCACTAGGTGTTTGCCAGAATATGTTAGAACATTTTTTCATATCAATGTTGAAGCTTTTTGTGAAATAAAATGTGAAACATTCTCCCTTGCTGAAAAAAAATTCTTTCTTTGATTCTAAATATTTTGGCTCACCACAGACTAGTATTATTATTAAAGGGACACTCATTAAGTTGAAAAGAAAATTGATATTACACCTTAGAACTGCAGAAATGCCTGGAAATGATTTAAGGCTGTACTGTTTTAATAAATGTTAACAGGTTTTTGAAATTAAGAAAATAATGAAGGAGAAACACTATGGAATGAGGGATGGGACATAGGAATAGTAGTGTGTTTACTTAGCAAGAATAGCAAAATTTTAAATATGCCAAATATTGTAAATATAAATGGAAAGAAAGGTATACTTGGATATAAGGGGCAACCCCAAACTTGTTTTCATTGTGGGCCAGAAAAGCATTTAAGAAATTAATGTCTTTAAAGAAAATGTTATTAATGTGGAGAAATAGAACATGTTAAGAACATCTCTACTATACAATGCAGAAAATGTGGTAATGTTAACTATTTTCATTTGAAAATGCAAATTAATGAAACTGTAAATGAAGAAATGCATGCAATAATATTGAATGAAAATTGTTTGTAATGATTTAGTGTGTGATAAGGAAGGAAGTATTCAAGCACATGATAAACAATGAGAGGCACTTATGGAAGAAGACATGGAAGCGGATAAAATCTGTATTATATTGATGTACAAAATCAAAATGAATATTTAAGTCAGGCAGAAGGGGAAGGGAATGCAAGTAAAAAAGATGTTGAAAAAAGATATATTGTGAAAAGGGTATGGAAGAGGAAAAAATATTACAGAAACATTGAACAATGGAAAAGACTAGTTTAAACAATATCTTTGAAAGTAAAAATATCATTAGTAAAAAAAACAGTTGTTTTATACTGGAGTCAGGTGTAGAAATGTGATGTTATATGTTTACAAGATGTAAGATTTTTAAATAGCAAAAACTACAAGCAGAAGTTTTATGGGAAGGAGAAATAAAAACGAGTTTTGGTGAAGAATTACATTCAGTAATTTCTATCCTGAGTAAAAGGAAAGGTTTGAAAAGATTACATTTTGTTGCAGTTAAGCACAGTAGGTGTGTGAGTGCGTAACACAAGAGATAAGAGACAGTGATAAAGTGCGGAGATTGGTTGGTTATGATCTATACCTATACACAAGCAGTGAAGAGGGAACAATTATTTGAAGAACTAAAACATGAGCTGGTTGAAATGGACATAATGCTGGGTGATTTTAATTGTAATTTTAGTAAAATGATGGGGAAGATGGTTAAGACAAATGCGTAAATGTGGCAGCTGCAAATAGGTAAGAAAAGAACATAAAACTGAAATTGATTATATCTTATTTTCAAAAGATTTATAACTAACATAACGCATCAGAGATACTTCAGATACAACTAACATTGGGTAAAACTGCAATCCAGGTTGTAGCCTGCTATAGATCCCCCACCATGTGCCAAGACTCCCGCTCCACATTCCTAAACACACTGGGAAATATTATGGTACAACCCAATACCCTTATACTGGGAGACTTTAACTACCCCTCTATTAACTGGGAAAATTACTCATGTACCAACACACTTGCTCAACATTTTCTGGAATTCATTAATTCCAATGCCCTGGATCAACTCATTCTTACCCCAACAGGGGTAGAAACATCCTTGACCTGGTCATTACTAACATGGGTGACCATTGCTCTACACCGGTAATCAACTCCTCCCTGGTCAGATCTGACTACAAGCTAATCACCATGGATATCCACATCCCACCCTCACCCACCCCAAAGGAAACCACCATAAAAAACTTCTCCAAAGCCAATTTTGGGCTTCTAAAAACAGAGGCGGCTAACTTCACGACACCCATCCAAATGGAAAATAGGTGTATGACTGCTGAATCGTACACCAATGCACTGTATGAGCACATACACAAGTGCATGGAATGGGCCATACCAAACAGAACCAAAATGCTCTCCTCCAAAAAAAGGAAGCCAATCTGGTGGTCCCTCACCATAAGCAAACCCTACAATAGAAGGAAAAAACTGTTTAGAAAAGGGTGAATTCCCAAGACTGGAAAAACTCCCTTGTTAGCCTCAGCAAATAACTGAGATCCATCATCAAATCCTCTAAAACTAGCTATGAAAACAAAATTGCTGCAGATTCTAAAGACAGCCACACATCATCATGAACCTTATAAATAAGGACATAGGGAATCTCCAAACTCTGGACCCCATGCAGTTTGGTTTGTGAAAGTTAGATCATGCCTGCTCAACCTGATAGACTTCTTCAGATCTGTCACCAGAGCTGTGGATGAGGGCAGGGTAATTCACACAGCCTACCTAGTGCTTCGCAAGGCCTTCAACACCATCCCTCTCTCAGGAATCACAGATAGACTCACTAAACTAGGCATAAACCACTATGTCATAAGATGGGTTGCCAACTGGCTAACTGATAGAACCCAGACTGTGAAAGTAGCGGACTCCAAATCTGACTACCACCAGTTACAAGTGGTGTCCCACAGGGATCGATCCTAGATCCTCTCCTGTTTGGCATCTACTTCTCTGAAGTTCAAGCCAACACAAAGGGACTCTGGCTGACTAAGTCTGCAGATGATTGCAAACTGGGAGCCATTATTGATTCTCCAACTGATGTAGACATTCTACTAAAAGGCCTCACTGACACTAATGACCGGTGCCAGAACCATGGCCTTAAGCTCAATGCCAAAAAGTGCATTGTCATCCCCTTTGGGAAAAAATTGGTGCCCATGAACTACCACATAGGTGGAAGTCCACTAAACACCGAAGGTGTGATAAGAAACCTGGAGACGCAGGTTGACAGCAATCTCTCCTTTGATAACCACATTGCCGCTGTAGTCAGAAAGTCCTTCTATGTGGCACATCTCTTTACAAAAGGATTCTTATCTAGGACGAAAGAGGTCATAATCCCTCTCTTCATTAGACCTATTTTAGAATACAACCCCCTCATTTGGTATGTACCTCACTAGACATCTACAACAACTGGAAAGGCCACAAAAATACCTCACTTAGAGGATCTTAGGCCTTAGACACATGTCCTATATGGACAGACTCAAAAAACTCCAGCTATACTCTGTCTCTTATCACCTACTTAGAGTCGATTTCTGCTAGATCTACAAACCCATGTCTGACTCAGAACTGCTAGATATTCTACACCTAAAGAAATCCCAATCCCTCCATGCCACACGGTCCAGGGACCTAAACCTCATTACCGCAATAAACAGAACATGCTGGAGGGACAGGTTCCTAACCCAAAGACTTCCCATACTCTGGAACAAACTTCCCATTCATGTCAAGCAGTGCACTTCACTGGCCCTCTTTAAGAGAAATCTTGATGAGTGGATGGGCAATAGGCAGTTCACCCCGGGGATCACTTCAGTGGCCTTGCTTGACAGGAGCACTGGGAACTAACTTTGGGCGGCATGATGCCAGGGAATCTTGTTGGGCTAGGCTTATATAGGCTCTAGGGCCGTTAGCCTAGTACACACCTATGAACTTAAGTTACTAATATAAAAGGCCAACAAACAAATAGATGTAAAACTCAAACTGAAAAACAAAAAAATGCCCACAGGAAAGAAAAAAACGACAAAGTAATAGTGTTGAAGTTAATCACTTTCGTCTTCTATAATTAATGATTAAGACTTTATCAGAACAACTTCATTGTCAAAGAAACCTTCTTAAATAACTTCCTCTGAAATTACATGATAGTCATAACATAATGTCACTTCCTAAATGAAAAAGCAGCAAACCAAAGACCAGGAAGGAACCGGACCACAAAACATAAGCTTTCGTTCATGTAATAAAACACCACGAACTTCATCTTCATGTCACTGTCATGATTCTGATGAAGTTTGTGGTGTATTATTAAATGAATGAAAGCTGATAAGTTCTGTGGTTCTTTCCTGGTCTTTGGTTTGCTGCTTTTTCATTTTTACTTTGTTCGTTGGAGTTGTTTAGCAGTTTTTATGATGTCACTTGTTGTTACAAACACTTATTTAATGAAAAAATAAAAACCTCAAATCATACCACAAATAAGACTTAACTAACTTGGCTTTGCAAATCTACTGCTTAAAAACCAGTCCTTTAATTTTTTTAATTATCAGTTCTTTGAATGTTCAAAAAACATGCAATTTTAATATAATCATTCAACCCCGGTGTCTTATCTGAAAATAGAAGCACTTGCCATTTGGCTTCCTTGACTTCAATTTCTACATTTGTGTCTCCCCTTAGTGGCTCTAATAATGCATTATCTAAAACAAAACAAAAAAAAAATTAAAATTGTATATACGCTACCATATTTTGCTAAAGTATTACTAAAGTCTTTGTTTTTAATAGCTTGTAAGTTCTCATAAATTCTTTTCAAAAGTTTTCTAATGCTTTTTCAACAGAAAAAGTAGTGCATGAATCACATGAAGCTAAATATACTACTCCTTTTGAATTACAATTAAATCTATTGCTAGTCAAAATTTGTCTATCCATATGTTTGATAATAATGCTGGAACCCTAATTTATATAATTACAAAATTTACATTCTTGACTTTGAAATGTTCCCATAGTTTTTGTGAAATCCACTGAATTTCTTTTTCCATTTTCAACAAATGATTTAATGTTCTGTGTTCTTTTATAAGTGATCCAATCTCCAAGAATCTTTGTAAGACCTTGTTTTCCATTATTATCTTCTAATTTTTAAAAATGATGTTTTTGATGCCAAATGCATCCATAGAAATCAGCAGTGGAAAGAGCATATACCAACAGAAAAATATCTGGCTGCTGAAATACCACTGAGCAGCCAGATGCTTCTATGGGCATATGTGAAGAGGACAGAGCAGAATACAAGAAAAATCAGGTATATTCTGCAAAACTAAAGAAACAGAAATGTACCTGATTTACCTTGTATTTATGCACTGTTCCTCCTAAAATCTCAGCAGACACTAGCACCGCTCAAATGTTCATAGGTTCATAGGTGTGTAGTAGGCTAAAGACCCTGGGGCCTTTACAAGCCTAGCCATGGGATTACCCTGGCATCATGCCACCCAACCTTATTTCCCAGTGCCTCTGTCGAGTAGAGCCACTGGTGTTATCCCTGGGGTGAATTTTCTATTTCCTATCTACTCATCAAGAAATCTCTTGAAGAGGGTCAGCGAGGTGCTCTGCTTGACATGTATGGGAAGTCTATTTCACAGCATGGGTAGTCTCTGGGTTATGAACCTGTCCCACCAGTACGTTCTATTGATTGTGGTAATGAGGTTGAGGTCTCTGGAGCATGTGGTGTGGACGGAGTGGTATTTTTTTAGATGTAACATTTCTAACAGAACTGGGTCAGACATGGTTTTGTAAGTCAAGCAGAGATCGCCTCTAAGTAGGTGATATGAGACAGGGAATAGTTGGAGTTATTTGAGTCTGTCCATATAGGTTAAGTTTTTAAGGCGTAGAGTCCTCTTTGTGAGGTAGTTTTGTGGCCACTCCAGTTGTAGCAGGTGTCTAGTCAGGTACATGCCAAATGGGGCATTGTACTCGATGATTGGCCTAATGAGGGAAGAGTAGAGGGAGACAATGACCTCTTTCTTCTTGGATGCAAAACCCTTAGTAATGAGATGTGCCACATAGGAGGACTTTCTGACCACAGTGGCAATGTGGTGATCAAAAGAGAGGTTGCTGTCAACCTGTGTTCCCAGATCTCTTATAATGCCTTCTGTGTTTAGTGGACTATCATCAATGTGGTAATTTATGGGAACCAGGTTTTTTCCAAAGGGGATGATGACACATTTTTTGGCAGTGAGCTTAAGGCCATGGTTCTGACACCAGTCGTTGGTCTCAGTGAGGATATTCTGTAGGATGTCAACATCACTTGGGGAGTTAATATTAGCTCCCAACTTGCAATCGTCTGCGGACTTTGTCAGCCAGAGTCCGTTCGTGTTGGCTTGGACTTCAGAGAAGTGGATATCAAACAGGAGAAGACCCAGGACCGAACCCTGTAGGACTCCTTTCGTGACTAGTCAGCAGTCTGACTTGGAGTCAGCTACTTTTACACTGTGGGTTATATCTGTGAGCCACTTTGCAACCCACCTAGTGATATAGGGGTTGATGCCTAGCTTAGTGAGTTTTTCTATGATTCCTGAGTGAGGAATGGTATCAAAGGCCTTGGCCAGATCAAGGTAGGCTGTATGAGCCACCTTGCCTTCATCCACAGCTCTGGTGATTGACTCAAAGAAGTCGACAAAGTTGAGCAGGCATGATCTACCCTTCACAAAACCAAACTGTGTTGGATCCAGAATTTAGAGATTCCCTATATCCTTGTTTATTAGGTCCATGATGATGTGTTCCATAGCTTTGCATATCAGACTCATCAGGCTAATGGGGAAATAGTTCCCAGGGTCTGTACGCACTCCTACTTTGTGGAGAGGGATGACTGTAGCAGTGTGTCATTCGGTAGAGACAAAGCCTGAGGTGAGCCTGTGATTGAACAGGGCACACAGGTGAGGTGCCAGTTCACTCTGTAGTTTTTGTAGAACACATCTAGGGATATTATCAGGTCCCATAGAAGCTGTATTCTTGGCCTTGGATAGGGCTGTTTTAACTTGTGCAGCAGTAATACTGGGTACCTGGCAATCTACTGGTATTGTGATTGGACCTTTGGGGAGGGGGTGGAGTAAAGTTGGCAATGAATCTGTCGGCCAGTATATTGGCAATATTTGTTGGCTCTGTATAGGAGGTACCATTGTGCAGTAGTGCAGAGCAAATCTGGGTATTGCCGTGTTGATTCTTTAGATAACTATAGAAGGCCTTGTGGTTGTCTTTACTATCTGCTGCAATTCTGTTTTCATAGCTAGCTTTAGAGGATTTGATGAGTGATCTCAACTTTTTGTTGAGGCTGATAAAGGAGTTTTTCCAGTCTTGAGACTTCACCTTTTTCCGCATCAGTTTCCTCCTGTTTTAGAGTTTGTTTATGGCAGGGGACCACAAGATTGGCTTCCTTTTTTTGGAGGAGAGCATCTTGGTTCTATTGGGTATGGTGAGATCCATGGATTTGTGTACATGGTCGTACAGTGCATTGGTGTATGATTCGGCAGTGATGCAACTAGTCTCCATTTGCATGGGTGTTATGAACTTAGCCACCTCTGTTTTTAGGAGCCCAAAGTTAGCTTTGGAGAAGTTTTTCATGGTGGTTACCTTTGCAGGGGGTGGGTTGGAGGTTGGGAGGGATATGGATTTCCAAGGTGATTAGTTTGTGGTCGAATCTAACCAAAGAGGAGCTGACTATTGGTGTAGAGCAATGGTCGCCCATGTTAGTAATGACATAGTAGTGGCAAGAACGAGCTGGTTCAGGGCATTGGAATTAATGAACACGAGGAAATGTTGAGCAAGTGTATTGGTACATGAGTAGTTTTCCCAGTTAATGAAGGGGTAGTTGAAGTTGCCTAGTATGACAGTATTAGGTTGGACCCAAACATTCTCCAGGGTGCTTAGGAATGTGGAGTATGAGTCTTGGGACATGATTGGGGACCTATAGCAGGCTACTACCTGAATCACTGTCTTACCCAATGTTAGCTGCACATGAAGTATCTCTGATGCATTATGTTGGGCTACCATCTGGAGGTGTGCGCATCCTCCTTTATGAATATGGAAACATCACTGCCTTTGGAGCTTCGGTCCAAGTTCTGGTGCCGAAATGTGTGGAATAAGTTATAGCTAGGTAGTGTAGGGGTGCTTTCTGCTGCCTTGAACCTGGTCTCTGTTACAGCACAAATGTCGATGTTCTCCATTTTAAGGAGTGCTTCGAGCGAGTGCATTTTGAGATTTAGACTTCTAGCATTGAGCAACATGCCCCTCAGACTGCATTTGTTTGTAGCTGTTATGGTGGCAATTTGGTCTTTGGAACACCACCTAAAAAGGCACTATAGGGGTGGCAAGAGCTTTGACAAGTATCCAGAAGCCCAGGGGTGACAGATGCAGGCCATCTCTGGCAAAGCATCAAGGTCTGTCAATCGTGTCATCCCAGGAAGACAGCTACTGGATCCCCTTAAAATGACACCAGAAACTTACCCACTTGTTGAAATCAATCATTTTCTGCTTGTACTGTGGTATTATTCTGGGTAATGGTAGGATACTGCTCAGGGCTAGGATCATACCCGCCTGGGCTACATAATCCGCAATCTACTTCATGTCTCTTTTCATGTAGTCCAGGGAGGTACATCTCAGGTCATTCACACCCACATGTACAATGACTGAGTCATATTTGTACCTGTTGTTGAGGGACCTGAGTGCATGCTTTATGTGGCAGATCCTGACATCTGACAGGCAGCTGACTGTTTCTTTCTCCTTAATCAACCTAGTGAGTGGGACATCAGTGTGCCTCACTACTGAGTCACCTATGACTAGTCTGTTGGACATGTTGTTTTGCCTTAGGGGCTTTGGTTGAATGGCACACTGTTTAGGAGAGTTATGTGTCTCATGATTAGTGTTGTGATGTGGTGGTCGAGTGCATTTCTGTGTTGGAGGTCTCTGCTGTTTGGGTAGAATTTTAATAAGAGCCTCTGCAAAGGTGGGTGTGTGGTTTGTGTTTTTATGTGAAGGCAGTGCTGGTGTGTGTTCTGGAGGGCTATGTGTTCCATGTAGTGTGGTGCAAGTGTTGACCTTCTCCTCTTGACCAGTTATTCCAGTCTTGGCTGGAGAGTGCGTGGCTTCCAATTTGGATATATAAGTGCATCTCTCACAAGTCTGAGTGTTGTGAGGTAAGAGGAGAGGGTTGTCTGTGTACATGAGGCAGTTGCTACATTGCCTTAGGATGCCCAAATTCACCAGGTTAATAGGAGAAAGCACAGGGAACTGACCTCTAGACATGCCTGGAGGGACAGGCATTAATAATAAGTACTGGATCTGTTTCCTTGTAGAATATTTAGTGCTGGTAGCACTTTTGTGTGCTACAATAATTGCTACAAGAAGTCTGGTAATGTGCTAGACTAATAAGCTAGTAAAAGTGCAGGAGAGGAGAGAACTAGTAGATCTAAGGGAAAAATTGAAGAGCAGACTTTGGCACCACTCAGAAGCTTACAAACAGTCCTGGATAGAGCAAGTCTGTATCTGGACTAGGCTAGTTACAGGAAAGACGGGAAATAAATGCAAAGATGAGCTTTTAAACCAGAAAGCTGAGAGAGAGATGGAAAAACAGCCCAAACGGCCAATAAACTATAATTTCTGGGCCAGAAACAACTCCTCTTGTGATAGAGAGGCTACCTATTGCTTACCACTCCCACTGATAAGCTAGAAGGCTTCCCTCCACCACAGAAAGGATGGGGGGGGGGGGGCTAAGAAGCTTACAAATAGTCCTGGAAACAGCAAATCGGTATCTGGACTAGACTAGTTAGAAGAAAGGCAGGAAATAAGCTCAAATGCAGGCTTTTAAACCAGAAAGTTGAAAGAGATGGAAAAACTGCCCAAACGGCCAATAAACCACAATTTCTGGGCTACTCCTCTTGTGGTAGATAGGGTACCTAGTGCTTACCACTCCCACTGATAAGTTAGAAGGCTTCCCGCCAACACAGAAAGGCTTGGAGGGCTCAGAAGCTTACACTCTTAGACAGAGCAAATCTGTATCTGGATTAGACTAGTTACAGGAGATGTGGGAAACAAGCTCAAATGCAGGCTTTTAAACCAGAAAAGTTGAAAGAGAGAGAAAAACTACCCAAATGGCCAATAACTACAATTTTTGGGCTGGAAACCACTCCTCTTGTGGTAGATAGGCTACTTAGTGATTACCACTCCCACTGATAAGCTAGAAGACTTCCCTCCAACACAGAAAGGCTTGGGGGGCTCAGAAGCTTACAAACAGTCCTAGATACAGCAAATCTGTATCTGGACTAAACTAGTTACAGGAAAGGGAGGAAACAAGGACAAATATGGGCTTTTAAATCAGAAAGTTGAACGAGATGGAAAAAAAACTGCCCAAAGGGCCAATAAACTACAATTTCTGGGCCAGAAACCACTCCTCTTGTGGTAGATAGGTTACCTAGTGCTTAGCACTCCCACTGATAAGCTAGAAGGCTTTCCCCAACACAAAAAGTCTTGGGGGGGCTCAGAAGCTTACAAACAGTATTGGATATAGCAAATCTGTATCTGGACTAGACTAGTTACAGGAAAAGCGGGAAACAAGCTCAAACTCAGGCTTTTAAATCAGAAAAGTTGAGAGAGATGGAAAAACTTCCCAAGCGGCCAATAACTACAGTTTCTGGGCCAGAAACCACCCCTTTTGTGGTAGCTAGGCAATCTAATGCTTACTGCTCCCACTGATAAGCTAGAAGGCTTCCCTCCAACACAGAAAGTCTTGGGTGGCTCAGAAGCTTACAAACAGTCTTGGACACAGCAAATCTGTATCTGGACTAGACAGTTACAGGAAAGCCAGGAAACAAGCTTAGAATTTTTTTTTTTTTTTACAGAAAGACAGCTAAAACAACACTATTCAGGTGCAGTGCAGTGCCAAGCGAGCATGCTTGAGTGCGGAACAATATTAGAGCAAAGACCGTTCAAATAAATGCAATTTATTCAAACTGTATTCTGAACTGAATTCAATTGTTTTATTCAACTTTGAACAGTTAAAACGTGCCAAAAATATACTTATCAGCTGAGATGCACACTCAGTCAGAACACAAGGAAATTCTAGCAAATTTTTTTTTTTTAGTTAGTAAAGTAGAAAGGGAGAAAGCAGGAATAGAAGCTAATTCAAGGTTAAGAATCTAAGTGGGTTGGCCTTCTCAGATGTTTTCTCTGTATTAGGTAGAATGACCTAATAACACTAGACTGGGAGGAGTGTCCCAGATCAAATTTACAGTATGGGCGGGCAACTGCAAAGCCACCAAGTATAAGAAAAAGACACCAATAGTGAGGGCAGGTGGGAAACTATTACAGCTACTAGCTGTAGCCACTAAATGAAAGTTTTAAATAGATAAAGGAGCAAGGGGACTCTAGAAAATGCTTTTAACTGAAAACAAATCAGTTATATAATACCTGATTAGAACACAGAACCCTCACAAAAAATGCATAGAAAAGCCCAAACTCCCAAACAGAAAATACAACTGTCAGTATGAAAAAGCAATGTACAGTTAGGTAATTCAGTAAAAATGCAATTAGAGTAATGAAACAGTATCTAGCAATGAAAAATACAGTTAAAACAGTACATAAATGCAGTGAAACAGTAAAAAAGCTATATAACAGTGCAAAATGTAATAGATTAGCTGTATAGCACAATTATATGGGTTTAAGAAGTGCAATTCAATGAAATAAATGCAAGAAATAACTTATTCTGCTCTTGGAATCTTAAGGAATTTCTGCTTTGTCCCAGTGATAAATCACTATTCCACAGCCTGGTAAATATTTTCAAAGGATATCGAGAGTTTTGCCTTGTAGTTTTGATCGGATCCCCATAAAAATTACTTTCTCTGGCAAGCCACTGGGGATTGAAGTCATTAAATAATAACGACATTTCAAGTTTGGGCTTCATATCTCCTAACGCAATATTTATTCCAGAAACGTTCAAAGTTAATAACAGCAATATTTAAAATCTGCCCCTATTTTTGGACCTTTCTCCCCCCCATTATATTGGGCTTTTTGCAGGTTTCTTACATTATGCATTAAGAAGAAAAAAACAGCAATGGAGATTCTAAGAAAGCAAGATGGAAGAAGGAAGTGTGATACCTATGTGTTTTTTATCTGCAGATTAAAAATAAGGAATGGATGAATAAAGCTGTGGTGAGGAATGAAAAATTGAACAAAGCTGTGGTGCGGAATAAAAGATCACTAAAGAAGCTGACTTACATTTAATTAAGTTGAAGAGCAAGGGATTTGGTAAAATCAGGAATACAGTCAGATATATTATGAAAAGAGATAAATGCATTAGGTGTGAAAGTGGGGGAGTATGGACAATGGGGAGAGATGACAGAAGAAAATTAATCATTACTGTATTGGTGGGAAAATTTCTCTTTATCATTTATGAATAATGAAT
>NC_056731.1:1421849095-1421976595 GCF_019279795.1 Protopterus annectens
CAAATGCACAATAAACTCTTTGAAACACTGTACTTTGCGAAATATGCTCTGAAATGGCTGTATCTTGCGAAATAACTTCACTGTAATACTACACAAACATGCGGACACTTCATACACTTCTGATAACTCGGATATCTTTAATTAATAAGAAAAATATGTTCTTAGTGAAAAAATGTGATAATTTCCTTTATTTTATTCATTTTATGCAATTTGGACCATATTTCAAACATTTTCCATAGTAATTCAAATATTTTTATCAGTTTCAGGCATATCGGTTTGTATAAGTATCATTTAGAGTGTTCTGTATGCTTTGTTTCATATTTTGTGACTAAGAAATTATTTGAGTAAGTTTTAACATCTGAAATTTGTTTCTGACATGTTTTGCGAATTATACATGCAGTAGGGATGATCCACTCATGTATATTTCTCCAATACCAACCAGATGCCTCTTGGACTTAAATTAGAGAAACTGGAACTCTTTTTGGCAATAAGTTGTTTTAGCCATGCCTTTTCTGGCACCATGTTCTTTTAGACATGCCACTTCTGACACCATGTCACTTGTCCTCTAACATAGATGAAGAACAGGTGTGGGTAGCTCATTTAGATGCCTTATTACATAGAAACACATCAGGATTGATAGCAGCATCATGAAATACAAACAAACTGATTAACAGACAAACCTTACAGACATACATGCTTACATCTCAACAGCTTCCTACAAAATGGCAGTCAGGCTGACATGTGCTCAGTATTTATACACTTGTGCAAGCCCTTAGATAGCTTCTTAAAGATACATAAACACATATTGATCTACTTCTCCTTTTCTCCCCGGGCCACCACTGAAAATGGGCCCCCCAAGCCCAGTGGATCTCCCTGGTCATCAAACTGCAATAAATAAATTAATATAAATAAATCTACTATGCACAGTTCGCATCTGTCCAACATACAAAGACTTAGAGCTAGCACTGAGCTTGGCTGTGTTCATGTATACTATCACACACCAGTTTCACATGGAGGACCCCCTACAAACACACAACAGTTACATGGTTCAGCCTGCCTGCTTTCCCATTCTTACTCACATATATTCAACAACCTTTGTTGTAAGACTAGGCCTACTGCCTCCCCAACATCCTGTGGAAGTGATTATAGTGCCATATCCATGACTCCTTTATTTTGGGTTCAGGGAAATTAAAGTTTTGTATTTGCTGCACAGGGTGCTTCAATTGATTAACTATTTAAAGGTATTTTAATTAACAAAATTTGTCTGATGAAGTCCTACGTATAAGGACGAAAACGCATAACTGAACTGTTGTTGTAAGAGCGTTAATATAAGATATTGGTTGCTTCAACACTTTATGTGATTTTAAACTTTGTGGAATAAACTGCTTGAACCGAATTACAACGTCCCCTGGCACTCGTTTTTTGGATTCTTGGTCTTTTGAAGTGCTGGTAAAATTTCTTGTTTCGTGCTGCACAGGGTGCTTAGCTACATTATTGCTTAATATATCTACATTTGTGTTGTTTAAATGATAATTGTACCTGTGAATTATATTTGCCTTGCCAAGTTATACAGTGGATATCATCATCATTTCAATACTTTATAGCATATTCTGTTGTAAGGGTTGTGAAGTCAACAACTGCAATGTGTCTCATTATTTTCTAAATGTTCTCTTTAATGGTTAGCCAGTACAAACGTATGGTGCACATCATAAGTCAGGCCATCACATTCAGATCTTTGGATTACATGACAGAATTGTAGTATAATCTCATCAGAACAGTACAGTATCATGCACTGTGTTGCATGTAGCTCACCAGAAACATGCATCTGCAGGACACCCCACAGTGCTTTCTCATCAAGCTAACACAGAGCCTACAAACATGCCATGATGTATGTGTACAGATTAAAACACATGTCACTATAATCTGTCTTGAATTGCATGATGCAATGTTTCCCTGACATCCAGGCCACTGTCTGATCATAGCCTGGTGAGATACCTGTATGCACAATCCTCTGATGGAGCCGATGACATCAGCAATGCCCCACCTGCTGGTGTAAATTGTTGTCTGTAATATCAAGTTACAGCTCACAACCACACACACACACACACACACACACACACACACACACACACACACACACACACAGTTGACTGCAGTGAGATTAGAACCCCTGCCTAAGTAGACAGAGTACAGAAAATAGTACTTAACACATGCCCCATGGCACAAGTCTGACTTATACAGGAGTGCAGGAGAACTTATAGTAGTTGACATCAACAGGCCCTGTAAGAGAAAATAGCTTGGGAGGCTGGTATACTCTGTTGCCTAGAGTTTCACACACCCAGTTAACTGCAGTGAGATTAGAACCTCTACCTATCTATGTAGACAGAGTATAGAACACAGTACTTAATGCACACATCAGCAGGCCCTGCGAGAGACAATAGCTTGGGAGGCTGGTATGGAATGAATTTGTAGGGATGAGCAGCTATAAAAAAACTGACCAGCCATGCCATTGGAAAAGTAACTGTAGGATAGCACTTCTGTTCTGTTGACTAGACACTCATACACACACACACACACACACACACACACACACACACACACACACACACACACACACACACGCAGTCAACTAAAGTGAGAACAGACCCCTACCTGTCTAAGTGCACAGACTATAGAACACAATACTTAATGCACACACCATGAAACAAGTCTGACTTATATAGGAGTGCAGGTGAACTTATAGCAGATGGCATCAGCAGGCCATGTGAGGATCAACAGCTTGGAAGGCTTGCATAGGCCCATAGATTCATAGAGTTATATGAGGCTGTTTAGAAGCCTAACTGTATAACAACACACATATCCTTACTGAGCATATTTGGATGTTTGAGTTTAGCAGAGCAAGGCTGTGAGCACCACCAACTGGCACTGTCTATGAGGGAGCACACAACATTATAAATTACACTTTGTCATGTGGTTGATATATGTGTGGAAAAAAATAAACTGAGACCCCAGAGTTGTAATGCTTGTGGGTGTGTTGCTAACACATGGTCTGAAATCAGACGGCATCATATATACATTTCCATTGCACATTGGGCCATACCTCTCAACCTTTTTTTAGCAAGACATCTGGACAAAGCCATACATATTGGGTAGAAAAAGGGCCACACATAAGTTTTAAATGCTGCTCTTACAAACTTATACAGTTGATAAAATAGCATGTTTTGCATTAATGTGAATTGTCTGATGGGTAGGAGTTTTGATATTCAAATGCCTGTCACTGTTTTCTGGCTTCATTACTCAAGCATTTTCAAATTATTTGCCAGAAAGCCAACTTTTTATAAGGAGCAGGGCAAAAATGTGATGCGAAAATCAAGACATTCTACAAAAATCTAAACAGTTGAAAGGTATGCATTGGGAAGTAGATTTGAGCTATGGTTAACTAAGTGCATGTGCACGTGAGATATAGTTGTTTGTGCATAGGTAAGCAGTGTGCAGATAGAAGTTGCATTGCTGATGTGTGACAGTTACTCCACAATGGGTTTTTGTGATTACCAAAAGCATTTATCGAATGTATCTGGTTTCTATGTCTGCCTGTCTGCGTCCTAGGTGGTCCAGTTTCAGCAATGCTGCACTTCGCACAAACCACATAAGCACAGCCAAACATGCAGTTATTTGTGTTTGAGCTATGTGGCGCATAATGAAATCAGTGGAATAAGAAAAAAGAAAGGCAGGAAAATAAATGGAAAGGGAGACATGTGATCTGAGCAAGAGCAAGGTATGATATACACACTACAAAATGATACTACACATCAGATATTTCTACATAGTTCAGGATTTGAACTCTCACATCACTGCAGATTCAGAAAACAGGATAGATGCCTTAGCCTTCTTTGCCACACAAACAGCTTTGGAGCAAAGAACTGAAGTCATTGTTCACACAAAGAAATGCACCAGAATGTACACTGCTATGAGATCTTCAGCTGTGCCTTGTACTTTTAACCCTCTCTATTATATTTGGATGTAGTGCAGTTACTGATCACACAACCTGTTAGGATTCCTCTTGCAAATATATAGCTTTTTTTACTTGTCTGTGTTTTTTTGGTACTTTATCATTTATCTGAGCAGTACTGTGAGACATTCAAGTGTGTAAGGTGGCCTTAAAATGTGTGTGGATATTAACTGGGAGTTATATGATATGCATTTGCCAGCAAGTGAAGGCCAGGTTGGATGGCACAAACAGCCATATGCAGTTCTTTTTTTTTTGGGGGGGGGCATTGCTGAGTTACGGCACAAGCAAGGCTACACTATTCTTGGTGAGGGGAGTTCATGTACTGTTATGTCACAAACAAGCATAGCCTGTTGTTTTGTGGGTAAGAAAAGCTGTTACTGCTATGGCACAAACAAGGATATGATGCTCCTGTTACTCTCCTTGTTCTGCTTCCTGCCTGTTGTTTGATCTTGGGAAAGGTTGTGAAGTCAGAAACTGCAATGTATCAGTACTGCCTAACTTTTCTCTTTATGGATTTTCCAGTACAAAGGTATGGTGCAAAAATAAGGCCATACAGTGAGCATCAGTATACTTCAGTGTTAGGACTGTGTGAATCTTTGAAACTTGAACCCTAGTACTTACTAATGGACACATATGAGTAAACTAAAGGTCTCTCTGCTGTCACATGTTTAAGTTCTTTTTGCAAAAATCCACAGCACTATTTACTTAATTACTGTTACAACCTACTAAATACAGGGATATGCCATAATATCATTCAAAAACTACACTCTACGTTCAGGACATACCTTGCAAATGCAGCAGTGGACACATTTTGAATTCAGGGCTTACTCTGTCTGATGCAAGCAGTACACATCCAGTACATGGGGATGTACAGGTTGTGTGAGCTTCTTGGCATCAACTTTACTATATATGCAAGTAAGAGAAAGATATTAGGCACCTAGGTGGTCAGTGAATGTGCTATGCATTGTCTTTTAGCCAAAGCGAGGGCATACTGAGCATGCCTACGTCTGTCTGCAGGCACAGCAGCTGGTGGTTCCCTCCCTGTGCCCTCCTCTGACTGTGGTGATCTAGGCATTGGTGGGGGGATGCATGTCCCTTTTTCTAGTTGATCCTGCTGCAGCTGTTTCTGCATGATCAGATTGTGTAACATAGCACACTGTGAAGACTTATGCACATGTCTCTGGATTATATTGCAGGACAACATCAGATGTATCTAAGCACTGGAACTGTGACTTTAACAGCCCAAACACATGCTCTATGATGTTTCTGGTTTGAGCATGTGCCTCATTATGGTGTTCTTCCATGGGTGTGTGTGCACTTCTGATGGGTGTCATCATCCATGGTTCCAGTGCATAGCCAGCATCCTCTAGTAAGTGGTCCTGTGGGAATTTCCCCCAGCATACATCTGATGCAGCTGTAATGTATGCCAGATATGGGAGTCATGATAACTGCCAGGGATGCCAACACACACATTTAACATTATTCCCTGGGCATTGCACATGACTTGGCAGTTGATGGAGTGGTATCCCTTGTGGTTCATGCAAATTCTACCCTGCTTACCAGGTGGTGCCTTGATGTGTACATGAATGCAATCTATGGCACCCAGTACTTCAGGGTAGTGTGCTACAGAATAGAACTGTTGCACATTGCTAGCCCTCTCCTCAGAACTATGGGGATAACGTATGTGCTCACTGGTATGTATGAGCATAGCATCCAGGAACTGGTGGAGGATCCTGTATGCTGATGCCTGTAACACACCCACCATGTCCTCAGTTGGTCTTTGAAATGTACCTGTAGCTAATATCCCAAGGGCTGTACATACCTTAAATGGGATGGGTTCCCTTTGATTGGGTCTGGCTCTGAGTTGAGGGTGGCAGAGCTCACAGTGTTCTTGTACTGTGTCCCTGTCCAACCTGTTGTGCTCTACAATCTCCAGGTCATGTAGTTTGCGATAAGTTACGCTGGGCCTGAATACTCTTCTCTTTCTTAGCCTAGGCCTATTGTCATCAGAACCAGCAGCATTGCTTCAGCCTGTAGCACATAAATATGTAGCAAAGTTGCAGCAGTCCCTAACATTGTGTTAAAGTTTCCTGTTGTGTACTCCAGTGGTACTGAAGTATTTAGGAAAAACAAGAATGGAGGTTACATGGATGCTTTATAGCAAGTTGAATAGCTGCACAGTGTTGGATTGATTCATGAAAATGGAATTCACCTGCTTATACTGTAATTGCCATCTATTACACACACCTTGCTCATCAGTGTGCTAGGTGCACCTTTGTGCACCACCCGCAGGTATGCATAAATAAAGTAAGCATGGCAAAATTGTAATTACTTTCCTCCATTCCCATGATATCGTGCAAACATTGAGTACAAAAAAGAAAGGTTGCCCACCCTGTACTTGAACCCAGGAACATCTGCACTCTAGCCCTACACATACACGTGGTGCCACAGGGCTATTTACATGACAAGTACAACAAAGGTTGCCATTAATTCCTCCATTTCCCAAGGGTGTGCTGTGCAACATTATTCCCTGGGCATAAAACGAGGATATAAAAAAATGTACACAAATTATTTGAAATGGACAGAGAAGGCACATTTTTGCAACAAAATTCAGAGGATGAGACACAACCTGTGATTTGTGCATAGCTTACATGCACTTTCAGCCTCCATAGACCGACTTGTACAACTTTGAAAGTGTAACCTGACACAACCCCTTGATGTCATCACTCACTGTTGACATCCATTGAAAACAAAAACACTGTGGAAGTGCTTACTCAAGTTGAATATCCCTATAGACTACTTTTTTTGGGATTCAGCAATTCCAATAAGTTTTTACCTAATCTGCATATTCACCATGCTGATAGTCTGGAATCTACATGGTTAGTAACCTTGTCAATAGAGAAAGTGCACAGAAAAACAATGTTGTAAACACAAGAGAGGCTATTACTTATTCCATATATCTGCTACATACTACATATGCTTACAGTACACTCTCATACTTTGCTTCAGGATGCTTAAACATTTTAGCACCCTGCATTAAGTACAGTTATATTTTCTTTTGGGGGTGGGGGAGCAAAGGTGCATTTACATCCTGGCACTTAAAAATGTATTTTTTATTTTGTAACTCTGATATTCTAGTATCCACAGTGTGTAATTAGGTCATAATATGTGTGGGGTTGCATGTTGACATCAGTTCTGTACATATTTTAAGAGCTTTTACTTGCTCTTGTTTCTGTGTAGACTTCTTTCAGTGGCTGTATTCAAAAAGTTTTCGAATAAACGGGCAACAGGAACATGAAGTTGACATGTTTTGCTTACAGCTTGTTGGATCACTCCACCGTGTTGGCTGGCTTCAGTAGCATAAAATTCAGCTACATGCGCAGATGTTTGGATGCCTGTTTGCACATGAGTGTGTGCTGCTACACGGAGTTTAATGAATCAAAAACTTGCCACAGCCATGTATGCATTGCACTGAGATATGCACATGCTAAATATTATCATGTAGGCTTTCATGAATCCCTCCAGAATGTACTTCACAACTCACACTGAGCATCCATTTGCTAAAGGAAAACTATTCATTACACTGTGGGCCCTCACTTGCCTAGGCAAAATGTCATTAGATTAACCTAAGGGCATTAATGCAAATATTCATCTATGCGAAAATAAAAGAAAACATTTCAACTCTACATATACTATGACCAATGCACGTTTTCTCTCCATCCTCACCCCAACAGACCAAGATTACAGCTTATTAACTTAAACATGCTTTTGTTTAGACTTTCTTCTCTTTGTACATTTCTTAAAACTTAAAACTAAAATAAGAAAACAAAAACATTTGCATACGTTAGTATCTTTATGACATACAACAATCACTGAAAATACTTTACTATATGACGTGCAATTTATATTATGAAATGTTTTATACAAATACAGTTAAGAACAAAATTGTTTTACTTAGAATTGTTTTTTCTTTTTTCTTCCTTTTAGTGTTCTTCAAAACATTAATGATATAAAGTAGGGCATACACCTGTCAGTCACCTAACAAATTTAACAAAGTCAACAAAAATCCAATTTTTCTAAGCCACTTTTTTTTTGTAAAACCATATTTCACAAATGTGATTTATGCTTTATAGTTTAACATTTATTCATTAATTTCAGTGTTGCTGGTCTTCTTACTGTTCATCTTCATCTCCCAAGCCCAGACTCTGGTTCAAGTCCAATGCACTCCCAATTCTTCTGTCATAAAATTAATGCAGTCTGCTCCTTCCAGTTTTTCTGGTACAGCAGAAATCTCAGATTTTGTTTGTGTGCTCTGCAGACTAATGCTACTATTTTTTGAAACAGTTCATTTTGAGCAGTCTCATACTGAGCCAGCCTTTTTTTCATTTCAACCTCTGATTTTTTTTAAGTTTTATCAGTTAATCTGAATAGCTGTTTAAAGCCTCTTCCATTTTTCCAGCCTTTTGTTATTTTGAGTTGATATACCCCTTCAATGTTTTATTTATTTATTTCAATAAGCTCTGAGCACATTGACTTATTTTTTTCCAGTTATTGAAAGCCACCTCTTGTACCAAAGCTGGAGCTTGAACTGCTTTTGTGAACAGCTGTAGGATTCTTCCTAGTCAGTGATTTCTCTTTACATTTCTAGTTGATTATCTTTCAGGCTCTCTAGGTTTCTTCTTTGTTGGCATCCAGGCAGTGCACTTACTAGCCAGTAACTGAATTTTACTAAAACTGGCAGAATTACTGGCGCTTATCTACCAGTTTCTTTTTTCAGACTGGAAGAGCTTAAATTAAGCTGTTGATCAGTGTACATCCATCATGGAAACCAAGTAATTGCCTGTCTTAATTCAAAAATATATAGCAGGGTCTGTTAAAAATTAGATTGTTTGCTTAAAAACTCAAAACAACAGATGGTAGAAGGGGGGATAATTAAGCCCAGGAAATTGTAAGACTCTTAAGACCAGGAAATTAGTAACACATCAAAAGAAAATATTTGAACTTTTTAAAGGACTTTTATTAGCAGTTGTATAAAACAGACTTTTATGAGAAGGTGTTTAAGAGAGAGAGAGAGAGAGAGATTAATAAGAGAGGTGAGCAGGTGCATAGATGAATTTGTGAGAGTTCTGGACTTCTCCAAACTAATAGGTTCATAGGTTCATAGGTAGGTACTAGGCTATTGGCCCTAGGGCCTACATAAGCCTAGCCAAAGGTACCCTGGCTTTCGCCACCCAAGAAAATTATTTTCCTGTGCCACTGTCGAGCAGAGCCACAGAAGTGATCCCTGGGGTGAATTTCCTATCTCCCATCCAATCATCAAGATTTTACTTGAAGAGTTGACAGAATGACTAATGACAGAAGAAGCTGAATAGCGTATATCTCTAATTAGTCTAGAAGAAATTAAAAACAAATATAAGACCAAGCAATAGATAAGAGTCCAGAAAAGGATGGCGTACCAACTGAAGTTTGGAAAGAGTGGGGCAAAAAATGAATACAAACACTGTATGAATTATTTAGCATAGTATTTGTGTGTGTGTGTGTGTGTGTGTGTGTGTGTGTGTGTGTGTGTGTGTGTGTGTGTGTGTGTGTGTGTGAGTTTTCAGCATCATGGACAAAGGCAGTGGTACCAATAATCCCCATAAAGGCAGATCCTTATCCTATAGGCCAATTTCCATTCTAAACCAATATTGCAAAGTTTTTATAGGTATAATAGCCAACAGATTCATAACAATCCTTCACAAATGAAAGTAAGCAAACTTTTAACAACATAATTAAAATGATGATGATCCAGAAATAAGCAGAACAAGGTGGTGTCTATTAATGAACTTTGATACTGAGAAGGCTTTTGACAGGGTCTTTTGGTTATACCTCTGTAAAATTATAAACATGTTTAGACTATTGAGTGGGCTGAATGAATTAGTCCTGGGAATATATGGGGACTCAGCAACAAGAATAAAACCAGGAGGGTTTCTTTTTAGAGAGTTTGCATTTAATAAGGGACCAAGACAGGGATGTTCATTTTCCCCCTATGCTTTGCACTTTATTTGGAACCTCTTGTTAAGAAAATAAAGAAGTCACAGATAGAAGGGTTGAACTGATTTGGTCAGGAAATAAAAATGGCTTTGTTTGATAGTGGTATTATAATATACCTTTCTAATCCTGATCAGGACATCCATAAACTTTATTCCCATTTTAAGGTAATTTCAACTTATAAGAGTAATGGAATGAACACTAAGGCTATAGAACGCAACTGTGCCCCTACTAATGAACTAGTGCAACAGTACCCTTATCTGTGGGACACATAACACAATGAGGTATACACATATGAGCAAAACTATTACCTCAGTGATGAAAGAAATTAAGCTTGAAACTGGAGAAACCTGGGAGGCAACTAAACAAAAAATAATCAAAAAGCTGAGATACTAGAATCAGACAGCATAGAATTCTGACACTAGAATTAGGCAATAAAAACTGTTAATTTTAATAAAATTATCGATTTGAAGGAAAATAATAATATAATTTATTGAAATCAATTCCTCAATGGGAGTAAAGTTCACTCTGTAGCAGATCTTCTAGATATAGTTCAGAACTGAACAATTGTTTTACTTGCAGATATGTAGAGAATATGTGATTATGAAAATAAATATGGAATATGATTTAAAGTTTCAGATCCTTCTGATGTTTGATTCAGGTACTTTAGAGCCTGTTTAGATAAAATGCAAAGTTCCAGTAGTTCTGTGAATGAAGTAGGTCCCAAACATTCCCAGACAACAGGGAATCCAGCCAGCATGTCTGCACTGCAAAACGTTTGATTTCCAGTAACTTTCTTCTGCTGTAAGTTATTGTATCCACTTTTAAAAATCTGGAAAATTATTTTCTCTGGGAGAATTCAATAAAGCCTACACATTTTTTGTTTGTGTAGGCATTGTGCCGCGATGTCTACATGGGTGTGAGCATTTTTAGATCCAGTAAGCGCTGCTTAGGAACTTGCATACATGTGCAAACACAGAAACGTCCGTGGCATGCAAATGGCCTCATAAACAGGTGAATCTCATGCAAATGAGGCAGGTAGAGTGATCCAACATGCAGAAAGGCATCTGTTCAGACCCTGTGTCAGTGTTCATAGTGTACACAGAAAAATTCCATGTACAGAGGTCTAGACAGACAAAAGGGGGTGTAAAAGTGTCAAAATGTGGGCATAACCCCCCTGAAAATGTAAGACCACATATACATATGAGCAAAACTATTACTCTGTATGTATGTCAGAAAGACTAAAGAAAATAAGTTAAATTAATAATTTCTTTTAATAATCTTGGCATGTTTGCACTAAATGCAGCAGTGTGCATACAAGCTTAATGAAAAAAAAAAAATAAAAAAAAGAAGTTTATAGTATGTGGCAGAAATATATTATATTTGCTTGCGTGGGCTCCCTACAGTGGTGAATTGCTGCGGTTGCTAAGGTGATAGGGCTATGAAGCATGTAGTTTCTAGGCTGTCAACATTGATAAGTATGCAAATGAAGTGGGGTTATTGAATAGCAGAAAGGAGTCATCATGTCCACATATCTCCTTCATGTAATGTCTTAACACCATGTTAATGTTTACACAGGATGTGGCTGACATCAGGGATGTGTGTCCCCTTTCTTCTAAGATCTTTTAAGCTTAGGTGCACATGTTTGCTCAGTGTGCTGCCTGCTGAGATTGTTCTCAAAACTGGATATATTCAATTATACATTTTGACATTTGTATAAACTATGATGCATGGCGCAGCATGTGCACAGAGTCACACACTGAAATAGGGCCATTAAATCATGTTAGTTATATTATAAGCAGGTGGAATGCACCATAGTTAGCCAATCACACATTCTGCACCTATAGCAGAGCTGTATAAAGTATGCATACACCCTACATTCTGATTTTCCACCAATACTCTGGACCATTGGAGTACAGACTTGGGAATTTTAACTGAGATATTGCTAGGGGCTGCTGCAGGTCTGCTACATCTGTATGTGCTAGATGCTGCAGTCAGTGCTGCTGGTGCTGACAATAGGCCTAGACAGATAAGGAGAAGAGTGTTCAGGCTCAGGGTAACCTTCCAGGATCTATATGAGCTGGAGATTGTAGAGTGCTACAGGATGGACATGGGCATACTATAGGAACTCACTGAACTCTGTCGCCATCAATTCAGACCCAGAGCCAACAGAGGGGAACCCATCCCAGTGGAAACAAAGATATGTGTATCCCTTTGGATACTAGCTACAGGTACTTTCCAAAGACCATCTGGGGACATGATGGGGGTTTCACAGGCATCTGCATCCAGGATACTCCACCAGTTCCTGGATGCCATGCTACCACATGCCAGTGAGCATATATCTTTTTCCCTCGCCGCTGAGGTGAGGGCCAGCAATATTCAACACTTCTACCATGTAGCATACTACCCTGAAGTACTCGGTGCCATAGATTGCACTCATGTGTGCATCAAGGCACCACCTGGTGAAGAGGGCAGATTCTACATCAACTGCAAGGGGTACCACTCCATCAGACACCAGGTCATGTGCAATGCCCAGGATATTATCCTGAATGTGTGCGCTGGCAGCCCTGACAGTTATCCCAACTCCCATATCTCAATTCAAAAACAAACTCAAGAAATACTTCAAAACTCATTGGTTATGTCCTTGAACGAACCGAGACTCATGACCTCTCTATTTCTTAGGTGCCTTACCTTCATCTACTTCTAACTTTTTTCTAGCACTCCATTTCAGGAAGGGTCAATTGTATAACTGCTGCTCAGTGTGTTTTAAACCTGAATGTAATGTTATGTATGTTTAACTTTGAAAATAATGTTATGTTTTGTAAAGTGTTTTATAATAAGTTAGTACTATATGTGCTAAATGCTGGTATTGCGTATGACTGTAATCTGCTTGAAACTAGCATTTACTAAATGTTCAATGTGTATTATTATCTTGGAGCTTTTCTCCCTGGGCCTCCACTGAAAATGAACATGTATCCAGTCAGACTATCCCGGTCAACAAATGTAAAACAAATAAATAAATAAATATCTGACACACATCACAGCTGTACCAGATGTTTGCTAAGGGACATCCCACATGGCCATTTACTGTGGGATGCTGGCTACTCCCTGAAACTGTGGATGATGACACTCATCAGAAATGCACACACACCCATGGAAGAACACCAAAATGAAACACATACACAAACTAGGAACATCATAGAGCATGTGTTTGGCCTTCTGAAGTCATGGTTCTGGTGCCTTGATATATCTGGTGGAGCCCTGCAGTACTCTCCCGCTATATGTGCACATATGTTCACAGTATGTGCTATGCTACACAATCTGATCCTGTGGAAATAGCTGCAGCAGGATCAGCAAAGGGAAGGGATACACAGCCCCCCCCCATCTGTGCCTAGGTCACCACAGCCTGAGTCACAAGAGGACTTGGAGGAGAATCCCCCTGCTGCTGTCCATGTAGGAAGACGTAGGCATGCTCAGTACACCCTGGCTTTGGCTAAGAGACAACATATAGCACATTCACTGACAACCTAGGGACCTTGTGACTGACACCTTACTCCTACTCACATACATATATCAAACTTGATGCGAGGCAACCCACACAACCAGTCCCTATCCATGTATTGGCTGTGTACTGTTTGCATTAGACAGAGTCAGCCTTGAACTACAATTCTGTCAACTACTGCATTTGCAAGGTAAGTCTCTAACCAACACAGTTCTTGTATTGATTAGTATGATATGGTATGGGATGTATGGATCTGCTACATTTATGCAAGTAAATATAGTGGGCTATTTGGGCAAAAGTAACATCCACATGGGACTACAGATACCCAGTCAACTATCATGTGTCCTTTAATAGTCACTTGGCCTTATGCATGGTATATTCATTACATCAGTCAAGGGAGATGTTAAACAGAGGGGTTACATGATATTTGGACTACTGTGTACCCCAGCAGAACATGTGGTGTTGTTCCCCCACCCCCAACACAGAAGTGTTCCCATATATAACTCCTGTAACAGTAACTCATCAATGGTATATCAGCACTGCAGGCAATCTCAGGGCAGAAAAATATAAGTTGATCATACATTGTATGTCTTACTTAATACAGCAAAAACAATGTACATATTGATGCTGCTGATTGTGTTATGCATGACTACTCTCTTTCTGGCAACTTGTGTGGATCTGTGGACTAGGGAAGTTGGTATGCGTGATGGCGTTGATGGTTCTAATCTGGAAGTATCCACATCCTTTGGATGTGAGGTAGTATTATGTTGTTTTTTTGACAGACTGTCAGTCTGCATGTGGTGTAATGTTACTAATCTCTGTCACATATTAATTACACCACAAAGCTGAAGAATGCCGTGAACAATTTCAGTGAAGTGCAATACTGCAGACACAGGGACAGATGTCATTGTCTGTAACACACAAAATCCCGGACTGGAGTACAGGAAGGTGTGGCCTGGAGTCAGTTTATAACTACTAACAATCTCACTGGTCATGCTCATACACTTAGTTACACAGAGCATAATTCTGTTGCTCCTTCCCCCAAATGACCTGTTATGTATAGATATGTCTATACATAGATACATATTGAAATGTATCTGTATTGCTATTTTTTATTGCATTGTATATCTTTGGAACTTTTCTCCCCGGGCATCCACTGAAAAAGGGCAGTAGCTCAGCCAGGCACTCCTGGACAACAAATGTAACATAAAAATGCAATAAATAAATAAATATATATATATATATATATATATATATATATATATATATATATATATATATATATATATGTCATTATCTCTCTCTCCCATAGATAGTATATCTATCTCTATGAATATACAAATAGAGATATTCCTATATATACCTATATATAGCTATATAAAACATACATCTCAAGTCTCTCCCAATGTATCTACATAACAAATATATATATCGTACACACACACAACACCATATTTCTATATACATCCCTGTTATATACATAAATATGCGTGTGGATATCTATTGTCCTACAAACCCTGATAATGGTGAGTAATGTTTCACTCTCACACATCTGTAATGTTGCTCAAAGGATCCAAAATAAGGGCTCAGCAGTACATAATGCACTTACCTACAGATCCCCTGTGCCTGCCGGATGTCATCGCACATACAACAACAGGTGAGCAGGTGGTGTAATATATAATGTTGTCTACACCCACATGGACAGGGGACATTATTCTTGCCCACAGGCATGCCCATCTAAGTGCAAACAGCCACATATGGCCAACTGGTAACTGTAGCCACATAGCTAGGATAAATAACACTTATCTGACTGCTAGGCTACTAGATGCAGATAACAGTACAAAGCAATTTCACTCTGCATGCCACAGATGCTGTTCAATGCAAGCCTAGTTTATTTAATCCACAAGTAGTTTGCCTGCAGTCATGTATAAAACAGACATCAGCTGTGGTGTGTGTGATAAGTACTGTGATCTATAGTGTGTAAGAGTAGTCAGGAAGGGGTTCTAATCTCACTGCAGGCCACTTGGTGTGTTTGTGTGTGGGGGTTGGGAGGATGGCCTTACGGTTAAGGTGTATGCCTTACAAAACACAAGTACAGGTTTTCTCAGTCTCACAAGGATAGGCTGCTAGGCTTAAATAGCCTCTCAAGGCAATTAGCCTATATATAATATATATATATATATATATCATGTATCCCCTTGCAAAACAACCGAGAATCTATCATTGAGTATGAAACTACAATAGTTCTGCACTTTTCAGCCCTGCAAGTTGCTGTTGGTGTCCAAACTGCCCTCATCTACAAGGCCTGCTGATGTCATCGACCTTAGGACTACCAGCTGCCATAGTAATGTCAGACTTAAGCCATGGTGCATGTGATAAGTACTGTGATCTATACTAAGAGTAGTTTGGTAGGGTTTTACTCTCACTGCAGCCCACTTGGTGTGTGTGTATCTCCGTATGACATAAATAAGATCACTTCAGTAACTTTGAAAGAGGTAGGATTTTGCTGTATTTTGGTCGTAGCAGGTGATGTGGGCCTCCAAATGCCTGACCACAACTAGGCCTGTTGACATTATCAAGCATGAGATGGCCTAAAGAGATGGTAATGGCATACTTGAGATGTAGTGCGTGGGTCGCATACTGTGATCTATAGTGTGTACCATTAGATAGGTACGTGTTCTAATCTACATGCAGCCAACTTGCAGTGTATGTGTGTGTGTGTGTGTGTGTGTGTGTGTGTGTGTGTGTGTGTGTGTGTGTGTGTGTGTACTGTGCTTTGTCCTGTAAACAGTAAGTGGAAGTGGTGCTATCCTCAATGTAGCCAGGTATGTGGCAGTTACAACATTTTACATCAGCTTATGGAATCATAGGATCTTTGAACTTCAGTAGCATAATGGTCCTACAGCCCTCACAATCCTAGCCAAGTTTATACTCTTATTTACATGAGCAGCACATACTGCCCCTGTTCACAAGAGACACAGGCAGAAGTCCTGTGGTGACATGACGGTCATGCAGATAATCATACGGATGGCATCTGACGAGGTCCACTGAGGTGCTCTGTTTGCCATTAGGCAGGATTCTGTTCCAAAGGTGTGTTAAAGTGTGCTAGACAGATCTCTCCCTCCAGCATGTATTACTAATGTCACATACCAAATTAATGCCCTTACAGTGAGTAATCCATGCAGTATGCAACCTGTAGCATATCCAATCAAGCAGTGTCACATATTGCCATGTATGCAAGGCAGAGATCACCTCTGAGTAGTCTATATGCCACAGGCTACAATGACCACTGATGTCAGATGAAGCCCATTAGACAGATACTGAAGTTTCCTTGTAAGGGACCATTGTGTTGTGTGGAATTGCCACCAGTGCTTGGAAAGGTACAATACTAAACAGCCACTGCACTCACACATTGGCATGCTGAGGGAAGAGTACATGGAGGTTATGAGTATGTCAATTTTGGGTGACTATACCCTCAGTTATGATATATGATTCCCATCTTACCACTGTGGAGACATGGTGATCTCAGGTACATTAGGTGTAAACCTGTGTGGCCAGGCCTGTGTGCCCAGGTCTATCACCCCTGAGTATGTACATCACATGCTGTGACTGATGTGCTACTTATCGGGAACATAGGTGTTACTGAAGGAAATTATACTACACACATATATATATATATATATATATATATATATATATATATATATATATATATATATATATATATATATATATATATATATATTTGCATGGAGTTTACGGCCAGTAGTATGTCAATAGTCATTTGTTCATCACTATCCTCTTGTAGGATATTGACAGAACAGAGTCTATGACCACTCACAGTTTGCAGGCATCAGCCAACATTGTCAGCCACAGACAGTCAGTATTCACTTGTATTGTAGTGAAATGGATCCCAAGGAGTACAGGACCCAGGACTGAGCCATGTTGAATACTGCTGCTTACAGATCAGCTGTTACAGGAAGATTTCCCTATTTTGAGTATGTATGCCATCAATTATCCACTTAGTGACCTCTACAATGATATTACCATGGACACTTATGTGGGTGCTTTTGTCAATGATGCCTGAGTGGGGGATCGAGTCATACAGCTTGGCTACATCCAGGGGGTTATATGCCCTGATGTCCCCTCACCCAGGTCCTTGGTGACTGCCTCAGACATGTCCACCACATTTAACAGCCATGATCTCCGTGTCAGACATCCAAACCGTGTACAGTAAACTGTTTGTACATCACATAATATATTTGCTGATCAGCTCCATGATGATTCTTCCCATGGGCATACAGATATGTCTACTCAAGCAAATAGGTCTATAGTTTCGATGGTTGATGGAAGCACCACCTCTGTGCAGGGGGATCAGTTGCCATTGTCCAGTCAGCTGGGATGTAGACAGTGGTTAGTTACAGTATGATTGCAAGAAGTTCCCAATGATGTTAGTAATCCTTAGTGGATCCCATGTAGGATGCAGCCTGGGATGTTAGCATATCCAGTAGATGTTGTGTATACCCCATAGACAGGACAGTTATGACCCTCTCTGTAGATATGGAAGGTATGGGACAGGTTGTAGGAATGTCATGTGGCACATGTGGTGGGGTCAGGGGAATGAAGTTGATGCAGAACCTGTGGGACAACAGGTTAGCTATGAGTACAGAAAAGTAAAAAATGATCCCAACAGTCGACCAGGAACACACCAAATTTATTCACCACAGAGAAATCCTGTGACTAAGTGCTTTCACCATTGATTGGCTTCATCAGAGTCAAATAAATGAATAAAGCTGGTGTGTTCCAAGTCGACTGTTGGGATAGTTTTTTTTACTTTTTTGGTAATTTTTCCCTGTTTGGGATTTGTTTAGTGTTTAGACCCATTATATGTGGTATCATTATGTATGGGTTCACTGGCAATCTCGGCCTTTCCTCTGAGGTTACACATGTAATTACAGTGTGCATTGTGGTTCTGCTTTGTGGGGGAGGCTGATTTTGTCACATACTGTTTCTACACAATGTCACACATACACTATGTGCTTGTTTTAGCTGAGGAAGTTGTGCCTCCATTTTAGGAGGCACACTCACCCCAGGTGTCACACAGCAATGTCCATCTCTTATTGTACAGCCTGCTAATGGCAGTTGTCCACCATGCAGGTTTGCTGTGCCATGAGAAGCTCATGTTCCTTCTGTCAGGTACAGCCGAGTCTATGCAGTTGTACTACTACTTCCATAATGCATGGGTGTTGAGGTCTGCAGACTTGCTCGTCCCATCTGAGGGGGGGTGCAGTCATGCTATGTAAACCATCCCATAGGGGGTAATACATTGCTCTTCTGAAGTATATTTCTGTATTGTCTGCAAGGGGGGGTAGGTCTGCTAGTTTTAATGAGACTGATCTGTGTTCAGATCTCAACAGGGAAGACCTCACAGTGGGAGGCTGCTGTGGTCATCCATACTGGTAAACACATGATGCACTATGTTGGTTCCCCTTGTGGGGATGTCACACCACCGGTCCAGGCCATTGTAGTTAAGGACATGGACCAACCTTTGGGCAAGCGAGCTTCAGCACAACTAACCAACACAGTTGGTGGTTACTTAATGTCACCCCAAACCATGGTGTACTGATGTATCTTGATAGAGAGACGTAGATGCAAATAAGCGCAATGGATTTCTGGATTCATGGAGCTGTTCCTGTAACTGGCAATGGCTTGATTACATACCCTTCCAGCAGTGAATAACACCTGCAGTGTCTCTGGGAAAGCATAGTGTTTCACTCAGTCTGGATGTGTATCTATCCTTAATGAATATGTATACACTACCTGCATTACCTTATCAATTTGAGGTCTGAAGGTGTGTAGTCTAGTATGGCCATGGTCTGTCCACAGCCATGTACCAGGTGTCTTTGACTATACAAATGTCTGCATATTCCAGGGTGGGAACACCTTCCTCAGAGTGGTGTTTTGTGTTGCCATTCCCAGCATGTAGCAGCATAACCATAATGTATTAAGATGGGGTTCTCATTAGAAAGTTTTCTCTCCACATAGTGCCTATACGATGCGAGGTGGGGGTGTCAGCAGCCTTGGCCAGTACTCAAAATCCTAAGGGTGAGACATCTGAGACAGATGCCTGGTGTCAAAGCCATGGCCTCATGCTCAATGCCAAAAAGTGCATTGCCATCCCCTTTGTTAAAAATTTTGTACCCATGAACTACAACATATGTGGTAGTGTACTTAACACCAAAAGTGTGATAAGAGACCTTGGGACACAGGTGGACAGTAGTCTCTCCTTTGATAATCACATTGCCACAGTAGTCAGGAAATCCTTCTACGTGGCACACCTCATCACAAAAGGTTTCTCATCCAGAAAAAAATGTTCCTCTCTACTCATCACTCATTAGACCCATTATAGAGTACAACACCCCTTTTGGTATGTACCTCACAAGACATCTACAACAACTGGAAAGGCCACAGAAATACTTCACAAAGAGGATTACTGGCCTCAAACAGATGCCCTACACAGACCGTCTCAAAAATCTCCAGCTTTACTCCGTCGCATATTGCCTACTCAGTGGTGATCTCTGCCTAACATACAAAGCTATGTCAAACCCAGAGCTGTTGGACCTGCTCCACTTAAAGAAGTCCTAATCCCTCCGAGCTACACGCTCTAGGGACCTAAATCTTGTCAGTACAATAAACAGAACATGCTGGAGGGATAGATTCTTGTCCCAGAGACTTCCCATACTCTAGAATAAACTGCGTATCTATATCAGACAAAGCTCCTCATTAGCACTCTTCAAGAAATATCTTGATGATTGGATGGGAAATAAGAAATTCACCCCGGGGATCACTTCTGCAGCTCTGCTCGACAGTGGCACAGGAAAATAATTTTCTTGGGTGGCAAAAGCCATGGTACCTTTTTGGCTGGGCTTGTATAGGCCCTAGGGCCTATAGCCTAGTATCTTCCTATGAACCTATGAAGGCTATATCTGGCAAAGTACTGATGTCTGTTGCTTAGGTCATCCCAGGCAGACATGTAGTGGATCCCCTTACAATGACATCACGCAGTAATACAATTATTGAAGTCCCTCATGTTCTGTGTATATTGAGCCATTTTCCTAGGTGAGGGTTAAATGCAGCTGAAAGCTATGGGGATATCTGCAAGAGACACAGAGTGTGTAAGCTCAGTCATGTGTCTGCATACAGTCTGGTGATGTAAGTCCCTAGTCGTACACACCTGCAGGAAATATGATGTCATCAATATGTCACCTGATATTTTTTGAGTTACGGCAATGTGTGGTATGGCATATCATGTGAACACACACACAGCTACTGCAATGTTTCCCATATGTAGCCTGGTGACATGGACATCAATGTGTCTCAAGATGTACTCACCTATGAATAATAGGTCTGCGTTTATGATGTGCCTCAGGTGTGTGACTGGTGAAACCAGTGGTGCATGCACTATATGTGTACTGTGCTCTCCAGAGGTAGGTTCTCTGAGGTGTCTGTTGTTTAGGACTGTGTTTGGTAAGGAGCTGTACACATGCAGATGTGTGTATTGTGGGTGTGGGTGGTGCATGAGGTGAGCTGTGCATGTTGGCAAAATGCTCATTGCCATATGTAGTGACTGTTGTGTGAGACACCATGCAATCAAGCTTTGAAGTGCAGTCACATCTGTCACATGTTGTGTTTGTGTAGGATAGGAGTAGAGGAGTGGGTGCACTTTCTACATGACATCAGCAGTCATTGATAGTGCCATTAGCAATAGAGTCATGCTTGTGTGTACATCACAGCATGCCATCATTAGACAGTGTCATGACCGATGGTGAAATGTAACGTCACCTGTATATAGGTCCCCTAAGGTAACACAGCACCTGTCTGTGTGCTATACAATGCTTTGCCAGCCATGTGGACCTTGGATTGACCATATTCCTGTCATTAGGCATGGTTAAAACACCATACCTACAAATGTAATATTCGGCAAGTCCTGCAAAGTTAGGGTCATGCTGCCACACCCTTGGGGTTGACAGCCTGAAACACAATGTTTGTAGGCACACCTTTCTGTGAAGATATGGATGCCTGTGCATGCACAGAGGACTTATTCAACTTTGCTGACATTAATTTACCCTTGCAAGCATTCAATGCCTGTCAAGCAACCGCAGAACAAACTGGTTGTTGGGTGACATGATGTGAGAACGCAGACATGCGTTATGGGTACATAACTGTACAATATGACATATCTAGGACATGTGGCAGGTGGACACACTTTGAGCAAAGGTGGCCAGTCCTCTGCAGTAGGCCTCACAGCCATGTCATGCAGATATCCATCAGTACTCTAGAAGGGCAGAATGCATGAAGTGCTGTGAAAGTGTAACCTACGATTGATCACCATGGCTGTGCTGCTTGTTTCAACAAGCCTGAACATAGATGTCACTGGACATTCTACATTATATTGTGATGCAGCAGCTTTTCTCCTAACTACCATCTGGTCAGTTCCCTAGTGATGTACCACCAACCTTTGTACAGAAGGCATACTACATGCAAAAGCCAACTAAGTGCTCGGGTTGCTAATCAAGGCATCTACCTGGAGGAGGGTATGTGAAGCCTACAGAGCCTTTCATGCTGTGGGACAACCATGTGGATGAACAAACAGGCTATGTCCTGCTACTCATCATGAGCTTTGTAGTAATATTTTGCTTGTGATGACAGAAAAAGTACTGGAGCATGGTATCCCATGACAGAGTGGTTGTGGTGAGAACAGCATTAGTAGTAGACAGCCACTAGCAATTCAGGGGACTCCCCTGCTTTCCACATTCTTTACAAGGTAACTGTGTCCTTGCAGTACACACCACTTGAGTAGTGTCCAACTGCAGAATACCTGTGTGAAACCTCCCACCTCACCTTCCCAGGGTATACATAGGTTCATAGGTTCATAGGTAGGTACTAGGCTATCTTCCTGAAGGCATTTATAAGCTTAGTCAGAATGTGTTGGCTTTCGCCACCCCCTTAGATTAGTTCCCTGTGCCTCTGTCCAGCAGAACCACTGCAGTGATCCCTGGAGTAAACTTTCTGTTTCCCATCCACTCGTCAAGGTTTCTCTTGAAGAGTGTTTAGTGAGGAGCTCTGCCTAATGTAGATTGGAATCTTGTTCCAAAGCATGGGAAGTCTCTGGGACAGGAATCTATCCCTCCAGCATGTCCTATTTAGTATTGTGGTGAGATTTAGATCCCTAGAGCATGTGGCTCGAGGGGATGCATTTTTCTTTAGGTGGAGCATGTCCATCAATTCTGGGTTGGCAACGGTGGTCCCACTTCACAAAGGAGGTGTCTCCCCCACGAAAAACTAACACCCGTCCCATCAGCTTGACAAGCCTGGTCTGCAAAGAGGATGAGAGGATAATGGAACTCATAAATAAAGACATAGGGGACTTACAGACGTTGGATCCAACCCAGTTTGGCTTTGTCGAGGGCAGATCATGCCTTTTAAACTTGGTTGACTTTTTCGAAATAGTCACCAAGGCCATTGGGCAAGGCAGTCCACACAGCCTACCTTGACCTGGCAAAGGCTTTCAACACAAGGTATCATTGAAAACTCACACAAGATGGGTTGCAAACTGGCTAAGTAACAGAACCCACAGGGTCAGAGTTGCTGGCATGTCATACTAGTGGTGTGCCACAGGGCTCAGTCCTGGGCCCACTTGTTCGGCATCTACTTCTCAGAAGTACAGGCAAACACAGGAGGATTATGGCTGACAAAGTTTGCAGATGACTGCAAACTGGGCACCATAGCTAAACCCATCTGACACAGACATCCTTCAGAAGGGTCTCATAGAAATGGATAACCCATGGCCTAAAGTTAAACGCCAAAAATGCATGGTTATCAGGATCTGGGGACTTGCCAAAGTAGTTAGGAATCATGAAGGGATTCACATCTAGATCAAGGGAGTCATCGCCTGTACTCATCACTCATCAGACCAATGATTGAGTACAATGCCCATCTGACCCGACACCTGCAGCAAAGGATAAAGGGTCTCAAAATATGTCTTATGCTGCCACTGCTCAGAGGTGACCTGTGCCTGACATACAAGGCCATGTCCAACCCAGAATTATGAACATGCTTCACCTCAGAAAATCTAAATCCATCAGAAACAGATTCATCACCCAGAGACTCCGAACAAATGGCCTTGTTCAAGAGAAATCACCCTTGACAGAGGCACAGCAAAATAATGGGCATAGTATCCCTATGAACATGGCCTTGTATGTCAGGCAGAGATCACCTCTGAGTAGGCGGTATGCAACCGAGTACAGCTGGAGTTTCTTCAGTCGAGCTGCATATGGCATCTGTTTGAGGCCAGTGATCTTCTTGGTGAGGTACTTCTGTGGTCTTTCCAGCTGTTGCAGATGTCTTGTAAGGTACATCCCAAATGGGGCATTGTACTCTATGATGGGTCTGATGAGTGATGAGTAGAGGAGCACAGTGACCTCTTTTGATCTGGGTGCAAACCCTTTTGTGATTTAGGTGGGCCACATAGAAGGATTTTCTAACCACTTTGGCAATGTGATTATCAAAGGAGAGATTACTATCTACTTGGGTCCCCACATACCTTATTACATCTTCCGTATTTAGGGGACTACCACCTATGGGGTAGTTTGTGGGTACTTTGTTTTTTCCAAAGGGGATGACTATGCACTTTTTGGCATTTAGCTTGAGGCCATGATTTTGACACCAGGTATCTGTCTCAGTGAGACCCTTTTGGAGGATGTCTGTGTCAGCCGGAGAGTCAATTATAGCCCCTAGTTTGCAATCGTCTGCGAACTTGGTCAGCCATAGCCCTCCTGTGCTGAACAGGAGGGGGGTTCTAGGTCTGAGCCCTGGGGAATGCCATTTGTAACCGGTTTAGAGTTGGACCTAGCTCCCCGCAACTCTCACCATGTGGGTTCTGTCCATGAGCCAGCTGGCAACCCATCTTGTGACATGGGGTTTATGTTCAGGCTGATGAGATTGTCTATAATACCAGAATGGGGAATGGTGTCGAAGACCTTTGCAAGGTCTAGATCATATTATGCTTCTCTCCAATGTTTGTCTGTGCTCTGTACAGATACCTTGGATGGCTCTTTTCTTGGAACATGATGGAAGTAACTGCAATACTTAGCTGCACAGAGGACAACTAGCATGCAATCCCAAGCAGTGTCCCCAGATCTCTCAGTCATCCGATATGTAAAGCCATGAAAGGAGTTAGCATGGATACGATCAGTAACAATGTCATCCACCTACTGACACTGGACCAAACACAGTTTGTTTTGATCAAGGGCAGATCATGCCTACCTTCCCTAACTGGTGGACCTCATTGAGTTTTACAGTATGTAATGGATGACTGAAATATGACTCACTCCACCTACTATGGCCTGACAAGGTGTTTGGCAATATTAGGCCAGCATGCCTTGCTGGAAAGTGTGTAGGTTATTTACAGAGTGGTATGTCAGCCAGTGGATAGCCAAGTGTCTGAGATCCATAATCTGGGAAGACATCATTGGGTAGACCTACACTACAATGACCCAAGTCAACAGTAGACTTCCCTCAGACATCATTAATAGAGTACCCCTTGTAGCCATTCCCTTCTCTGCAGTCACAGCCACTGTCAGTGACCTCTGACTGACTACATTAGCAAGTGATTGCATATTAGGAGCTGTCACTGAATCCCACACAGAACCAACAGTTATCCAGGATGGTCTGAGACACATATTTAGTTGTTGTCAGAGCCACTGACAAATAGTAAATACCAAGGACTGCACAATGCTATCCATTTGAAGTCACCCACCCCTGGAATATATAGTAGTGTCCACACACTGCACACAGTTGAACCAATACCCATGGACTTATGAACACAGAGACTAATGTAGCTTTTGACTTTTACTGGTCAGTAAGCTGTGGGGATCAATTCAACTTTGTAAAACCTATACAGATAGGTATGACATGTAAATCCAATACTGTCATTGTCATACTGTATTTGGCACTCATCACATCTATCATTGAGTGCAATGGCACCTTTGCTATGTCACTACACAGGCATATCTTACAACTTTAGCAGCCACACAGGTTCCATGGTAAACCTGATACACATTGGAGATAACATGTCTGGTGCAGTCCATGTCAAGAGCATACATGTGTAGTCTGTCTACTACATTCTTTGGAGGGGATGTGTATGGCTGCCATACAGGGAGGTGGGGATGTGTATGGCTGCCATACAGGGAGATGTCATATTCCAATGTGTACCTCCTGCTTTTTCAAGACAGAACTAACACATGTATTATCTATTCTATACACCTACACCATCACAGAGACAGGTATGTAACTCAGACACTAAACCCTATGTATATAACAGGCTCCCCATGGATGTGATGCACATGTCTGCTGTAACACACGTTATGTGCAAGTTACACAATGGGCTGCAGAACAAGACAATCATAACTGGTGTAGGACAAATGTGTGTAATGGACACAGGAAATTTATAGATAGGTCATCTCCATCACCACAGCTTGTAGATGTGTTAGGTCCAGAAACCCTGGTGACACTTATCAAGGGTATCAGACCATATCATAGATGAGGGATGCATGAGTAGGCTGTGTGATGCCACTGTCTTTTTTAGCCTGTTATACACATATGATCCTATGGAGTCATGCACCTATACCACTGTACCTTTGTACCTTGCTGGAGACATATGTCTTCTGTGCTGACATTCCATCCTGTGCTGTGATGCCTATGGGTTTATTGCTGCTGTGTATCCATAGGTGTCCTCTACAGACTCCTGCAACTGAACCATAAACAGTTCTGTGACACACCTTTCATTGTGGAACTATACAGCCATTACAACATCATACAACATAAGGTACACAAAATTATGTGGCTTACTCATTACAAATGTCATCATTCAGTATCTGTCAGTGACCACTACAAGTGACATGGCAAAGCAACACTGCATTACAAAATTACATATTCATTTTTATAGTCACCCTGTGCATTAGACACATAGCTTCATTTCCCTACATCGATGATGAAGGTGACAGGGATGTGGCAAAGGTATCATTTATTGCATAAGGTGCTGTGTGAGGGTGCAGGAGGCTTAGGCTGACCCAATAGATTGAAAGCATGTGTGTGAGTCAAGAAAGGAAGCAGGCAAGATGGACCATGGAAATGTAACATGTGTATCTGTAGGTGACCTGATTTTGACAGTGGTGTGTGTGTGCGTGAACACAGTCAAGCTCAGTGCTAGCCCTACATATGTGTTTGTTGGACAGCTGAGAACCGTGCATGGAAGAGCTGACAGCTCACGATCTCTGCCCCTGAACACAGAAACTGGCTCTGCTAGGAGTTGCACTGGCACCTTCATGACCAAGGTCAGAAGTGGTGGTAGTACCTGACAGTGACTGCTGTCTGCTGGGACCATGTCCTCCATGGGAACACCCAGGACATGAGCCCATGGCTTGCCATATCTTGGTGTGGACAGCACACTCCCCTCTGGAGTGCTGGTGTACTGCCACTATGGGAGGGTGATTGAGCACAGCTACGTGGACTCTTAGCAGATGTAGTTGCTGACCTACATCCGTGGGTCCAATGCTCAACACCAACCAGATGTTCCATCACAGACAATATGCATTCCTAGACAGATATTCTGCGATCTCTGTCAGACCACCTTCTTTCCACTGCATCAGTGAATCGATCTAAGGTATCAGCAATGTGGTGGAGGCAGTCACAGATGTCAGACTGTGCTGCATCCATAGCCCTGAGCATTTGTCTGGAGTTCCTTTTGGAACATGCCTGTGCCTTTATGATGGCCCAAAGCATACGCTGAGTGACCCATGATGTGACATCTGTGACAGGTGGTGGAAGGACAGCAGGCCCCCTGTGAGCACCCTTCTCAATCTGCCTGTATGGAACCTTGCCAGCTCTCTGGCTATGGCCAGTGTCTACATTCATTGGGGCCATAGTTGCCACACTTTCCTGTTCAATGTCCCCACCCCCTGACTGTCTAATATCTGTGGCCTCCCGGGATTGGGTATGTGTAGGTATACTGACTGTGTGTGGTGATAATGAGGGCAGAAGCGGGATGTAAACCTTTGGAACAGATTCAGCCCCTGAAGCCCCCAACTTTGCCTCAGTTTGGCCACCATCATCATCAGAGTCTGAAGAGACACTGACATCAGGTTGTATAGGGGACAGGGACCTATCCCCTTGGTCACCTGTGTTAAGAAAGGGAAAAGAAGTACATTAATACCTGCCCTATTATGGTGTGCAGTACTATGTTGCAATATATGTAAAGCTGTATACACTGTTGTCACTATTACAGACCTTTTAAACCCCCAGCATCATATAGTAGGACATGAGGACATTACTTTTCCCACAATTATCTGTAGTTACTTGAAAATAAAAGCTCTTTACACTGCAGTCTCATAATCAGCAATGAGGTGCACTGTTGACATTTATGAATACCCTGCACAGTTGACACATATGGCAATCTGCAATGTCCTGACAATACTGTCACATCGATCAGTTTTGTCACACCTACAAGGCATAGGTATGACTATCAAGTGTGTACAGTCAGAAAATATCTGTGCATTTGGCAATCATGCCGACTGTACAGAAATCCAGCCATCAGGCCTGGGGTGACATTTTAGTAAATACATTGCAGTAAATCTATATCTGTAACAAAACAGTGTTGTGCTTACCAGGAGCAGGACAACAGCATTGTCTGATTCCTGAGGGACCTGTGGAAAGTTGAGGGAAAGGTAATGTAAACACCACTGCATGTTGCACTATAAGTGGGTAATATGTCCATATATCTCACATTTACAGTAGTTACTTTGTTAATTGATATGTTGGTCACAATCTGAGCATGAGATTCAAGCTGCAGTTAAACCCTGCCCAAAGAACAAACACCTGACACCCATGTAAATGTATCTACACCCTAACACAGTGACTGCTACAGTATTCTAATGCTGATCAAATGAAGCCTATCTGGATGCTCCTCTGCCATGGAAACTGTGGCACCCACATCCACGATATACACTGTGGTGAAGGCCTGGGAGCTTCTCTCACAGTCATATGTTCCTAGGTTCACCAGGAATTCCTCTGTGGCTGACAGTGGTTGTTCTGCTGCAGGCTATTCATTGGTGACACCATGATCCCTAGCCACATCTGCTGCTCTTCTGCATGCAGCATTAATCATATCTGTGGCACTGTGTCAAACCTGCTGATATGTCCTATTCTGGCAACCTACGGCATTTACATCATGGACAAGGTCAGTCCACAGTGCCACCCGCTATTCCTTGTTGTGCCTCCCCCTGGACAGTAGGAGTTCATGGTGTTGATGGAGGCCTTCCAGGATGATATCATTCTCACCATCCATAAAAGGGGCACACCATCTGGGATACATGTTTCCTGAAAGACAACAAAATGGGAATACATGCCAGGATCACATACGTGGAAGTACACTATGTAGAGATACAACAAAAACAGAATGGCTGGAATTATCCATTGCTTGATCATATTCCACAATGTGCAAACATACTAACCATGTGGATACAATTCAGATACTAGAAATAGTCGGCTATACCCATGTGTGCCATGACAGATAGTGCTGTATGATCAGACACCCAACACAGGAGACCATTGTAGTGTGTCTCCTAGGGAACCCCCCTGATAATATATCAAAACAACAGTGCCAAACAAATAGCAGTGTGGTATTACAACCACTATACAGCGACATTCCCATGAGACCAGTGTGCCACATTGACAAAAAACATTCCACCATTGATGTACTGTACGTCATCTGTAGGTGAAACAAATCTGAAAATCAAGAACATGACATCATTACAGTTCTAAGAAAGGCTTAACTCTGTAATCCCCATTCCCTCTATGTATATTCACACATGTGCATCATTTTGTAAACAAAAAGGTTATATACCTGATAGAGTACAATACTCATCTGTGGATACGTGCAGATATATAAAGTGTTTGGCAACATGGTTACTGTCTGAAGAAAGTCTCATACAGACTGATTCCTCTAGCCAGCTGTTTGTCTTTTTAACATGGTTCTCATTACCAGGTGATTGGCTCTTAACCAATCTGTGGTTCTGAACTGCTAATTGCAACCAACACAGCTTATTTAGCTGATTTGTATTATAATCAGTCAATGACATGCAACCACTGATCAAGATATAAGGCCTTCATGTAGATTAGAAGCCCTTTCTGAAATGTTATGCTGGACATTCCTGGGGGTCAAGATACTGCATCATCACAGAGGGTATGTCTGTAGCAGCTACTTTTACATACAGATATGTGTGCTATAGGCTGCAGCTGATGCTGCAGGCTGTAGGCATAGGCAGAGAGTGTGAACACTTTGGAGGACAAGAAGCTGTAAGGGTAACTGTGGGAGCTGAGTCAGCCTTGTTGTAGAGGCAGGGCTAGAGTGAGAGTACCCATTCCACTGCAAATTAAGGCTTTTGTTTAAGGTAAGTATGTTAGGCAATGGTATCACTAACAGAGTACTAGGCAACATGTTTGTGTCCTTGAGCAACATAGGGGGTAGTTATACCATTATGTCAATTATTTAGGCATGTGGAATGTGTATGCTTGCAGTCCTTGCTACTAGAAGGACCTCCATATGTGTATGTTAGTTGTGTAGCTGTGATAATCTGTAATATCATTATGAAATGATTGTCTGGTGCACACTGATATTAGTGGGTCTCATTTGCATTACCTAAATTAAAATCCTCTGTGAATGCATATTAATGCATGACCTGACATTTTCTGCACTTATAGTGTTGCTGTAGGATTATGTCAAGTGTTCCTATCTGATGAGCTGTGACTTCCATCAGTGAAAAGCAGACATTTCATTTAAAATCCATTATGTGGCTAAAGAGTGCATGACTGACTCATTCATTAATAGCTTCACAATAATGTAATTTAAATGCTATACACCAATGGATTTGAACCCAGGACTCTGTGTGGCAAAAGTTATTGCTTGCAAAGCATTTAACTGACTGAGCTACTGACTCATTGCTACAGCATGTGTATTTATGATGATATAAGTGCACACATACAGTCTGTGACATACCTCCATTATATCCATTATTATGTGCCTGACTTTATAGGGATGTATTTCTCCACCAGAGTCCCAGTTGAACATGTATTTTGCCATTAATATTGTAGCAGGTGTACTTGTACATGTTGCTGTTAAAAGTGCCCATTTTTCTGTTATTAGACACCGAGACCTCAGTTACATCCATTAGCATTTGTCTGGCTTTCTAGTGGTGTACTCCTGTACCAGACTGGAAATTACACTCCCAGTTTTTTCATTACTTTTTCAGCAAGTTTGCACAAAGCAGCATGGTGCACAGCTCTGCTTACACATGATTAATTATGACAACTTGCAATTACTATGTTTTGCTTAAACCACCTGTTTTAATTAATAGCTGTGTGATGTGGCAGGTTAATGCAGTGGCCTGCAGGTACGATGATCTTGGCTCCAAAATAGGGGACAGATGTTTACATGTACATGTTTATTATCATTTAAAAAACATACATTAATATAGATACATTTAGCAGAGCTTAGTGACATGCTGCATCACACAGCATCCTGCAAAAATTCTTTAAAGAAAAGAAACAAGGGAAGATAGGACAATGGTGAAATGGGGTGCAAGCACAGGGAAAAACATAGTGAAAGGCAGGTAGGCATGTGCAAGAAGGGTGTAGGGAAGAACCATAGCTATCCATTTCTTTTACAGCAACAACTGTGCACTTTGACAAAATTTGTAGATGAATTTGGACTCTCACCCCCAGAGAGAGGGGTGAGGACAACATAACTGCATTGTCAAGCCAGTTGGACCGCATTACATGTGTCCAGTGGATACATGTGTGAAATGGAGAGCTAAGTATGAGATTATATATTTTTTTGAGACTGGTGCCCATTTTTTTTAAGGTGAGAGTGGAATATTGGGAAGGGACACCGGTACATGTGGGGGAGGTAAGTTGGGAAGGTGAAGAAGCTTTTTCAAATAGACAAGACAGACAAGACAGCAGACAGGGGTGGTGTGTGACACAAGACTGGGGGGGGGATTAACACCTTGGATGGGGAGGGTGTTATGGAATCCCAGTCTCAAGTACCTCCACAAGGTAGCAGCATGACTGAAGTCCCCACCCATGGGAATATCAGCACTACTTCTTCACTGCCCCTGGGGTGGCAGTGGTGGAGGCTGGGCTTCAAGGTGAGGCTGCCCTACTAGGGTGGCCAGCATGCTCTCCATCCGGCCCAGGCAGTGTCCAATACCACAGTACACAATCCTGTGCACCAAACCTGGCAATTCATCGTGGGTGACAACACCCCCTCCACCACCGCTCGCAGAGGGGGATGAAGCTCCATCCTGAGGGGTGGAACTACCACAGGTAGTGCAGGGGCACTAGAGGGAACACCAGTAGGCTGTGTCCCAGATGTGCTAGTCCCAGGTGCCACGGCCAAAGGAGGCAAGGTAAGTGGATAACCTGGAATGGGCCTACCATGTTGCATTGTAGTAAATTAGATAAAAAGATAAGTTAAGGTTAGTAATAACCAAACCAATGTTAGCATTAACATAATGGAACATAATATTGATTAATCCAAATACATATTAAGGTATAATATGTGGAACACAGCATTAAATAATATAACAGTAATTATGTTAACAGCAAACCAGAATCAAATAACCAATAATGCCAACAAAACAGTTATAGTTTAACAGAATATATTAATATTAAATTATAATAATAAATAACATTAATAAATTAAAGAAGATAAGGCATGGGGAGAAAGAGAAAAACATGCCATTAGTGAAATCACAGATGATATTAATACATAGACTACTAATACATACTTCTACAGGTGTGCAGTGTCAGTTGCGAGTACAGTGACTCAACTTCTTCTATAGATGATGTAGCACGTACATACCTATCAAGCTGTTAGCATGGGACAGTGTGGGTCAAGCACTAACAAATGCAGGTACACAACTACACCGAACTGTTTCACATAATGTGCACATACATAACTACCAAGGTATTCTGTATATTGATTTGCACATACAAAGCATTCCAGATAATCATTTATTTGCCAATCATGGACCAGACAGATCAGGAAGTTGTCATTGCATTATGAAAAATTGTAACACTTCAGAGGCTTGTTTGTATAGATTAAGTAGACTAGACAGTGATCATGTCTTAGTTGGAAGGCATGACAGTAGAAAACAAAAGCTGTGACTGCAGGGGACATGTGCACATTATGTAACAATTGACTGCGGTGACATTAGAACAGACATGCAATGAATACAGCACTATTGGACTTATTTCATCATAACCTTATGAAACCACAATCCTGCATTACAGTTTATTGTTATTGCTCCTTATAATATGTGAAGTACACACATGATATCTGCCCAGAACGTGGGCTACCTTACCCATATACCTTGTTCCTGGAGTGGGATGAATAGAGAGCATTATGTGACTGAAAGTGGGCTGCAGACAGCCCTGGACCATATGGGTTGTGCATTACATTTATCAGGCAATTACTTTTACAGTTGACTGCAGCAACATTAGAACAGACATGCAGTGAATACAGCCCCACTGCACTTATTACAACACATTAGCTATCAAACCACAATCCTACTTTACACCCTATTGCTTATTGGTATTGGTATTGTTTATTGATTATTGCACTACAGTTATCAGAAAATATCTGTATTTACCACACTTATGGTGCATTCTGGCCAGATGCCAGGCATGAGACTGGATGTTGTGATTCCATTCAGCTGCAGATGATGGAAGAGAGGCACACCATTATGCATACCCCCTTTGCAAAGATTCAGCTTGTATTTTATTTAAGTAGTGACAAATATATTTATATATCTGTGGGGCATGCCCATCCCTCACCTCCTGGACTCAGGAGTCCAAGGTTTCCCTCTTCCTTCACTTCAGGTCATCATAGTGGTGATAACACTACTCACCAGTGTGAGGGATATCAGTAGCACTGGTAAGATCCATGGCCAACTGATCCCAGGCTTCAGCTTTACATTCTGAGTCCTGGTAATCACCCTGCAACAGCTGGGGATCATAGTTATGGACTAGGAGTCCAACAAGCACTCTGGACTCTTGCGCACCCCACCTCTGCTCCTGAAAGTGCGCTCCCTCACCAACACCATCAGGCATACTGACAAGTTAATGAGACTCCAAAAAATGCTGCAGAATCCCTGCCTAGTGCCCTTAATATAGGCTGTTTTCCTGCCCTTATACATCATACTGCAATATCCAAAAAAGACCCATGTTGCTTAGCATTGCGCAAACTCACACAACCGTGTTTTAGTGAAGCTTAGCAATGCATAAACAAGAGTGTCTGTTAACCATGTTTAAGCAGTGTTTAGCACCGTGCAACTTTTTCAAATGTTGCAAATATGCTTTTACATTAAACTGCCCTTTAGGTCAGCTGACACATTTTCACAGCACAAATGTATAAAAAAGCTATGACTGCTCGAGACTTGAACCTGAGCCCTACAACACTGTAGGCTGTGACTCTACCTATTCAGCTACATGGATAATATTCAAGCTAGGATACCTTCACACATACTACTAAGCTACCTGTTAACATTGCTACATGCAAATGGCCATTCATAATATAAAAACATGGTAGACAATAACACATAATTGATTACATCTGGTTTATATTTTTAGATGTCTGGCAAATGTCACTTCTGCATGTGTAAGCACAGCTCGGCATTGCTGCACTCTGCACTGTGCTGCACAAACAAGCATTCAAAGAAAGAAAAATAAACAATTAATTACATCCGGTTTCTATTTTTAGATGTCTGGCAGGTGTCAGCTATGTATGTGTAAGTGCAGCTCAACATTGCTGTGCTACATGCCATGCTGTGCAAACAGGCATTAAAAGAAAAAAAAAAGAAAAAAAATTACAATTCACACATATTTCTAGACTACCAGGGTTACAGCTATGCACATTATCCTGTACATAGCATCTGTCCAGGAATTCCCTGGCTAGTCCATATCCATGGGATGCCACATTGCCGCCTACATGGATTCAATATCCATGTTACTGTGATCTCTCTTGGCAGCATGCCATGATTAATATGCATGGCATGCTGCCGATGGGGAATCATGGCTGTGTACACTGGTACATTCCATGTAGGCTCTACACGGAGCCTACAAGGATTTTATTGAATCCAGGGGAATTTTTTCCAAAAATTTTAGAATTTTTAATAAATGTTAATAATTTAATAAATAATTTATAGAATCCTTAGATCTTATTACTTATCATCTGATAACTTATATTGGAAATACTCTACAAAAATTAATAATGATACTTCTTCAGATGAAAATAAAAACAATACTGAAATCAGCTGATAAAACCACATATTTATTGTATTTTAAAATTTGTACTTGGAAATATTTACATAGAACAAAATTACATTAATGTATAACAATTGTTACAATTAAATGCTGGATATGTAAGTTAGACATAGTAGTTGATTGGGTGCATATGATTTATGAATGTAGTGTGGTGTCTCCTTTTTGGAAAGACATTAATAACTTTGTACAAGCATTGTGGTCAGATGGGTGCAATATATCCAAATAATTGATTTTATTTAATGCACCAATTCATTAAATAATGCCTAGAACCCAAGTATGTCTTTTTTGGTCTATTCTAGTAACTGATAGAAAAATAATAATTAAAATTAGAAAAATAAAGGTACTCCCTCATGTGATGAATTTATTAACTTAATAAAAATTGAATGCAGAAAAGAATTATCAACTATATAGATGAGAATATGAAATATTACACAGTCTTACAAAGCCTGGCCTAAACTTAGTAATTTTCTTGAAAAGTATTGATTGTTGTAATGCTTATTTATTTATTTATTTATTTATTTATTTATTTATATGCGGGTAAAGAATATCTTACTGTTAAAAGAATAGGGTGAAGTAGTTCAGACAGGAAGCAACTAGAAGCAAGCAGAAACTGGTTAAAGTTGGCTAGAAAACCTAGATTTGGGTATCAGATTGCTTATGGTTTTCATGTATTACCTTGGGAGAGAGCTGTGGAAGTCTTTAGGCTACACACATGTGATCCTATTTTGTATATCAAGCACTTCTGTCAGAACTAAGGCAGAGACAACATGAAGGAGATCTGTGAAAGCAGATTCTAGATCAAGCAAATATGTTGATAGAACTAACAACAATCAAAGCAAATAATGCAAAACAGTAATCAGGAGACTAGATTGGGCAATGCACAATAATTACAGTAATCAGGAAGCTAAAATTATGATGATTTGCATATACTTATAGGATCAAAAAAAATTCTAAGAGAAACGTGACAAAAATTTTCTCAGGCACTAAGATATGTTACTAAAACTAGCAGATTCAAAATATTTGCATGTACATGCCTACAGTGATAGTTATATACCCTAGCAGAATGGATACATTGTTTCCTTAGATGGACTACAGGTTTCATAGGTGTAGATTAGATTTTTCTTGAAATTGGGAACACATAGCTTGGCAGTGTCTAAAATTACTAAGCTTTAAAACATCTCTACAGAATGTATTAAGGCAGTTTTAAGGTGATCATGTTAGTCTGGCTAATTAAATGTTTTTTTCTGTAAATGGACAATGATTGAGAGCAGCAAATGTACAATAAGGCTTTAATGGGAATGTTAATGTTGGCAGTGACAAAGGCAATAACTAGATAATGGAAATCAGACAGGAGCCCTAAAATAGATTATATGATGGACATAGTGAATAACCCAAAAGAGATGAAAGGGAGATCCAGTAAAAAAGCCAGAGCCGATTGCTTATTTATAAGTGTTCATCTGGCATGGCATTCATGTGGCATCTTTTGTGCTTGGAGACATATCTGATATAATTGTGATGCCCCTGCACTGATCCAGTAATCAAGGAGCCTCAATCCTCACCATTAGCACTAGTGAGGGATGTCCACATTGGGAGGATGACAAGTAATAACATATAGAGATCTCTCCAGATCCTCAATTAGACTCCCCACTGGCACAGGTATAGGGTTAAGATCTCAGCCTGGTGGTTTCTCTGTCAAAACAATGCCCTGCGCAAGTAGCTGATACACACAAACACACACACACACACAAACACACACACAAACACACACGCATGCACGCACACACACACACACACACACAAACACACACACACACACACACACACACACACACACACACACACACACACACACACACACACACACACACACACACACACACACACACACACACACACACACATACACATACACACACATACACACACACATACTTTGAGATTTGATTTATATAGAAACACACAGACACACCTGGGAAGGCCAGCACAGGTTCACTAGCTATGCTTTTGCCCAGGCTATAAGGAAGTACCAGCTGCTGCCAACCACTACTTATCAGCTACTATAAGGCCCTTCCCAAAGGATGACCAATTATACCGTGTACTGTAACTATTATCCAAATGGTAAGTGTGACCAAGGCCAAGGCTATTTAAGAGTGGTCTATACAGTGTCACCAAATACAGATGCAAGTACTCTAAGAGCTTAAATATCTTTAAACAAACAAACCACAATTAAACAGTTTAAATAAATTTAATAATAAATAATAAAAGAACAAGATGATATTCAATAACTCACAACAGTGGCTACAGAGTTCAGAATCACAGGAAATATTTTAAAACAACATTGCTGGAGAGTCTCAAATAAATACAGAAAACATCTAAACTAATCTTTACTATATGCCTATCTATATCTAACAGAGATTACTGTACCCTGGTTACTTACTATTAGCAAGACACAGCCAGAAGTCTTGATGAGTGGGATGTTTCTAGGTCCAAAGACAAATGCAAAATGCACAGTCTTTGAGAGAGTTCCCAAATTAATATCAAAAGATTACTGCTGGGTCAGCTGGATGACATCACTATTTGTCACCTACCTTCAGTTCCCAGGCTAACAGATACCAACAGAATTTTTAGCATCTCTGTGTGAGAAGTACATATCTCTCAGAAGTTTGCATTGAATTGTAAGTTGTAAAACAGTTAAAAACTTTTACATTTTAAACCTAGTAATTATTTCTGTTTCACGACAATAGAAAGAATCCTCTAGCTGTAGACATCCTGTCTCCTTCAGTGAACCTGAGAGATAAACACAATTGTAAAACAATTCACTTATTTTCTTAGAGTTTGAAAGTTAACTCTGTTCTTTTCCAGTAGGGTACACTGTGGTTGCATTCTTGAAGCTCAGTACATAACATAAAGTTCAGCACACACTTCTGCACCAGTAGTTTAATATCCTTATAACATATAGTTTTCTTACATTTTTAAGACAAGCCTATGGATCATATTAATATTAAAAATGACATATGATTATTTACAAAATTCTAGATACCTGGGCTGGCAGTGTCACATTTCTATATAAAATCATATTAATATTTTCAAGTGGCATATAATTATTTACAAAATTCCAGCTAGCTGAGCTGGCAGCATTTCAGTTTGTCACAATAAATGACTTTAAGATGGGAGCTTCTTATGCTCTGGTGAGGCTTTAATTGGATAGAGACATCCCCAGGAAGGATGAGAACATCAAGAACATCATACATAAGAGCTGTGTCTTCACAGTCAACCCAACTACGTAACTACTAGCACTTTAACTTCTTGGGGGTTGGGTTTGATGTAATGGTTAAGGTGTTTATCCCATAGTCACAGTGTACAAGGTTTGATTCTAACCTTGGGATTCATGGCTAGACTTAAAAAGGTCCCCTGAGGTCATTAGTCTAGTAATCACCTACGTATGCCTGTAAGAAACTCAGAAAGAAAAAAAATAAACTGTTCTTGTGGTAGTGCACGATTAAATATTCCATGGCACTCTGTCAATAATGAGTAAGTGAATTTGTACTATGCATTTGTCAAATCTGATCTTTTGTTTGTAAATAGTATATCAGATCATGATCAGCAACAACAAAATAAATGTCTCAGTGGATTACTGCACTTCAAACTAAAACAAAGTTCATTCACAAAATTATAGGTAATTTTTATTAAAATTACTGAAAATGCAAAAAGTTATTTTGTGCGAACATTACACTTCTTCAGAGTGCTAAAACAGCATAGTGAAAAAGAATGTCTACGCCTAAGGTAGCAGTTTATTTACATCAATGAATTTGTGCTCTGCCTGCCTTACATTCAGAACTAGCTTAATTATATATACTCACAGAGGCTGGAAGTATAACGGCTGTTAAACACAATTCCATGTGTGCATCCCATGCATAACTAATTCTTTGCTTCTTTAATCCTGTTGCCAGTTGAAATTCTTTCCATCACTAGGGATTGAAATGTGTCTTTAGTACCTAAATCAGAAGTATGTTTATATGGAGCACTGTTTAAATTAGGTTTACTAATTGCTACATGTTCAGTTATTCTTTCATTTAAATGTCTGTTTGTTATGCTAATATAAAATACTTGACATTAGATGCATACTGCAAAGTAAACTGCACTGCTGGTGTTACAATTAAGTATATTCATAATCTTGAAAAATGTATCTGCAACTGGGTGGGGTAACTCAGCAGATGGAGAAATACATTTACATGTTCAGCATACTTTAAATTAAATGTTCAAACAGAACAGTCTGGCTGTGGTAGTAATGTTAGATGCAGGGAAAGTTGTTGATAGAGTGAATATTTGTTTCTGTTTGAAGTTTTAATCACTTACTAATGTCCTTCAATTTTCATCAACTCGATTTGTTTTGAATTATGTGATATCCACAATATATTTTACCAGTGGGGTATATTTAAAGCCTATAAAAATCTATACAGAAACTCAGTAATGTTTACCTTTAACCCCTTAGTAATTTAACCTGTGTCTTGAAATATACCTCTTGCATCTCAGAATAATTCCTTAAGTGAATGGCTTATTTAGGTGAAGGGAGTTACTATGCAACAATTTTGCAGACAATGATGTTCTGTACCTAGCTAACCTTAAACTATCTATGATGTTTTGTTTCAAATTACAAGCTGAATGTAGATATTTTGGTTATTATCCTAATTTGCTGTCTGGTCACAAACCACGCATGTATAAGTATGGAGGTAGGTACACTATAACTGATTATATTAACTGCTTTGAAATAACCTTTGTAGAGATCCAGGAAAATTTATTTTAGAAAACTTTGAATTATACTAAAAACAACGCAGGATATTCTGAGGTAGGACAAGTTAAAATTCAATTGATGGCTGGGGGATTCCAGCATTAAAAGAGACATTTTTTTTTCTCCAGGCCATTGTATGTTATTACTAACACCTTAGCAGTAATTATCAGCAAATACTTTACCCAATTAGATAAGATCATCAATAAGATTCTGTTTGAGAATAAGTCACCAAACATTTTGAACAATAAGTCAATGTAAACAGCAAAACTGTCTTAAGATCGCAAAAAATAGCAAATCCACTAAATAATGAATTCCATTAAGGGCTAAATCAATATAAGGCATATTATTACCAATGAGATAAATCCTAGAGTATCTCCTTTAGATATAAATAGATTAAAAAGTTTAATTTGAAACCACTCATATTTAATAAATGAGGTAAAACTATTGACCAAAAATATAAACAGTACAAATTAATGTGTGCTCTTAGAGAATATAGCAGAAACTGCTAATTTTACTTTGAATAATCAGAAACTTGATTCTAGTTTTTTTCTATTTTTAAAACTTTCTTATGTATTATTACATTAGACTTCAAAGTGAAGGGGAAATATGAAATGCAAAACAAATATTGCATACATATAAATTATATCCTGAACTAGACAAATTTGCAGCCATTGTTAGAATAATATTAGGGACATTTATGTTAAAATTTGGCCTTCCCCCATCTTCCCTGCCTGTACCATCAAGCAAAGAATTCAGCTCAGTTTATTTGAGGAACAGTTCGCTTATTATCCCTATATGCCATCAGCACAGACAATGTATAATTCAAACTTATAAATAAATGCCCCCCAACATGTGCTTAAACTTGAACAGAAGTATTTAAATGACCAGAATAAACTATGGGCTGCTATACATAAATGGACTTCCATTCCTAAAATGAAATGCATTCATGTTAAGATACAGCATAATGCTTACTGGACACAGACAAAAATTATGACATTGTTTCTTGGAATGTCTCATCCGTATCAAGTCTGCCTTGAAGGTTATTTGCATCTAGAACACATTTTATGTGACTGTCATCATTCAGAGTAGTTGTGGAATCCAATGATTAAAAAAGTTACTAATAAAGAACAGTGGACATTTTTATATTTCATTTATCTGTAAGTCATTAAGTCATTTATCTGTAAGTCATTTTTCTTAGAGAAGGGGTCATATTTATATTGCAAGTATTTTGATTTGATGTAAGGTTCCAACATTTTCTGATGTCCTGAATGAGACACAGGTATAACAGAAAATATGACATCACCATAGCCATGGCCAAATGTATGACACAACCATGGAATGTTGTTGCAATGTGCAAAGGTTTTAAGCTACATATATAAATTCCAGTGCCTTCCCCACTTCACACACACACACACACACACACACACACACACACACACACACACACACACACACACACACACACACACACACACACACACAGCATTTTTATTGTTTTATTTCATTCATTTGTTAATCTGCTAAAACACTATGTACAGGTGCCTGTCTTCAGGACTACATGTGACTGTTGCAACTTATTTTGTCATGTCCTGCCCCTGTACCTCCCTTTTCTAATCTCCACAAAAAACTTTTGATTCTCCTCCTTTTACTTTTCCTGTTATTACTTTTTACTCAATAGATCTACACACACACACACACACACACACACACACACACACACACACACACACACACACACACACACACACACACACACACACACACACACACACACACACACACACACACACACACACACACACACACACACTTTATTCCTGTTATAAATTCATGATTTTTTATTTTTAAACAAAAACAAAAAAATTTCCCCCAAAGCAAGATTTATCTCATTTTTTTTTCTTTTTCTTTTTCTTTTTTTTTTTGCACTAGCTCAGAATACATATTGGCTTCTCTGAACTCCTGTCTCCTTTGCTAAGTGGTTTCTGAAGCAGGCTTATCAGTGAATCTGCAAGTTACTAATCAAGTTCAGTGCAAATTGTTCTAATTCACACTGAAGTTTAGACTTTTTTGTCTTAAACCAGTGAGCCCTCTGCTGTCTTCTCCACAGCAAGAACCATCACTAAGAAGCAAGTTCAGTTTTGCTGGCAATTGTACAACCCATTTGCTGTACCTCTAATACATTACTGCTGTTTGACAAAGCTGTTTTAATGTCTTTGCAGCCTCTACTTACTGTGCACAAGATGGCATAACACAAAGCATACCTTAAGTATACTGATATTGTGACACTGTGCTTTGTGCCTTGACCCTGCTGTTCCTTGAATGTACCAGTCACAGAAAACTTATTTGTTGCCAGGAACCTCAGTGAGATGGTACTTTTCATAAATAATCAGTAGTTACATAATATATCATTATATTTTATACCATAATCTCCTATTATTTTCTATATTTTCTGTATTTAATTTCCACAACCTTATTTTGTTTTTATACTTTTTATTTCTTCATTTCTTCATTCTCTGTCCCTCTTATTCAGTATTATTAAAGTTCATTCTCTATTATAGTTAATCTTAAACAGTTTTGTTGTGAAATCATTTTCATTTCCATTTATACATTTTAATACCTTATATAAATTTAAAGATGGTCCATGAACTATAGGGGTCAATAAACCTAATCCCCCAGCACCCCTATCCATATATATTACTCATTTTCTTACTAGGTTTAATACAGAAGCCCAAATAAATCTAAATATTAATTCAATAAATTGTTTTCCATGTCTCTTGACATCATATGAATACTAGCCATGTATGATATTTTCCCATCCATATAGAATTTATCAAATGTATCTTCTTTCTATACAATAATCTATATCTACTCCATATAATACTAACCTCTCTTCATTCCTGTAAAATTTTTATCCATTGTTCCTTAAATACTTTTATAGATCTGAACGTTATTCCCAAAACAGATATTTCTTCTATTCCAAACTGAATTCAATTCAACATTTCTTCTGAACCAAATCATTTACTTTTCCTACTATTCAATGACATTCCTATTTTCTGCAAATTGTCAAATATTCAAGAAATTGCTTGTTCCATCATTTTACTATCCTTAGTCACGAGGATGATACCACCTATGCACCTTGCCTACCTAATATCTCCATGTATTGTATTACTATGCAATTTATAACCATTAAAAATAAAATACTACTTACTGGACATCCCCTATTCATTTCTATTTCTTCACATAGCCAACCATTTATCAACATTTTTATTTTATTATTCTTATATACTGACAATTACATTTTGTAACTGTTTACTTAAATTGTAACCTTCCAAAATCTTCCATTGCATATCATGATATATTGCATCAAAAGCTTTATTTATATTCTCTATTAAATAGTTCCTCCTTTACTTTCTTTTTATATCATCTATTTTCCTGACAGTCATTAATATTTCCTGAAATCCTCTTCCTTTATCACCATATATACTATCCTCTAATACTTTATCTATCTTATTTTCTATTCTTGCTTGTAATATTTTAATAAATATTTTATAATATGTATTATTCAGTACAAGTGGCCTCCAATTAACTATTTACATCTTTTCCACTTTTTTCCATATACATTTCATAATACCATTACATGCTTTTGTATAACAGATACCATCTTTTAACCACTGATTTAATACAAATATAAATATTTTTGTTGTAATTCCAAATTATTATACATTAAATAACATATTCCATCTGATCCCACTGCAGAACCAATATTCACTTTCTTCATTATCATATCAAATTCCATGATAGTAATCTGTTTGTCTAGTTCTCTATATCTTCAGTAAATCGGTTAACATTCCATTCAATTACACCAATTAACTATTGTTTACTCAGTCTTTTTAACAAATTGCACTATAATTTCCATAATTTCATTTTGTTGTTTCACCACTTCCCCTTTCTCATCTCTCTCATTAAACTATTTTCTTCTTTAACCATTTTACTTAAATAAGGAGAAATGCCTTCTGTTTTTCTTGCGTAACGTTTGTTTGCTTGTACAATAATCCCTTTATTTTCTCTTGATTCCTGTTATATACCTCTTCCTCTTTTGTATAGTAAACATGTTCATTTCTGTCCAAATTATCTATTTTTTTATTTTGTAACTCATTATATTCCTGTTTTTCGTTTTGTCTTAATATAAGTTCCCATTGTAAATAATTTCATTTATATTGTTCTTTGAATATTAATCACCATCATGTCCAATTAATATAACAATATCTCACAGATAAATGTTCTTTTTATAACTGAAGTATATTTCCGTTACCTTTTTCATTCAAATTACTCTCATTAATTCTTTTAATTCCCTTTCCAATTTTAATGGGCTCTTTATTTTCTTCAGTATCAGCCATATAGCCGTATGATCTGAAAATCCAGTTTGTACTGCCCTTTCTACAATAATCTTTATACTTTTAGAAACTACAAAATAGTCAGTCTCTGATTTTTTATTTCCTCTCCTATATGTATAACTATTTTTATTCCCTGATATTACATTTCTACAACTCATAATCTCTTTCATTATTATTTTATCAGTAATGTCTTTTTTCTTTTTATCTGTCAAATTCCCCTGCACTTATAATGTCCATATTGACTATTATATATTCAATTATCACTTTAAATAACTTTTTTCTTTCTTTATATGTTATATATGCATGCATTGCTATAATTCTATATAATTTATTCTCCCATCTAAAATCTACAACAGTTCCTAATCTAACTAGGGTATAATCTAATTTGGAGATTCCTATATTATATAGCACTACTACCCTTGAGCAAGTCTCTTCTTCCAAATTCCAAATTATACCCCTTCTCCATAAATTCCCTGTTTGCAATCTTTCCTTTTTTGTTAATCATCTAACATCTTCTAATATGATATCTACCTCACATTTATTACACCATTCCAAAATACCTATTCTTCTGACCAAACTTTTAATAATGTCCACATAAATTGATAACATCCTAAGATTGTTTGCTTCTGTTCTTCTTAATTTAAATGTAATTATTTATTACTTTATCCATTTCCTTTTTAAACTTTTATAATTAGATCCTGTATTTTTCTTTTCCTATCGTTCAGCCATTTCCCAGTAGAGTTATTATTTTAATTACTTCCCAATCAATGTCTCTATCTTCATTAACATCTGATTCAAATTCTAATTCACCTTTTTTCTTTTGTTTCTAAATCTTGCATTTCCTCAGCAAATATTGCTACATCTTCAATCTCATTATTTTCTTGTAATGCTAATTCCTTATTTTTTTGTTATTCTCATCTGTTTTTGTTCCTTCTCACCCTCTTCCCTTAAATATTTTACTTGTTCAGATTTATTAATTTCACATTTTATGACAACATGACCATAATCCCCACATATATAACATTTCTTTTGTCACAGTTACTAACAAAATGACACACTTTTACACAAAAAATAACATGTTTTTAGTTGCCTCAATATCAAACAACAGCTCTGTCCCTTTATACATTTCTCATGCTAAGAATGTGAATAATTTTAGCATTTTCTATTTTCGGCATAAAGTTGCAATCCCAAACCTCAGTCCATAACCCCTTGTTATCTAATACTTTCAGAATACTTTTCACTTCTGAACAAAAATTCTTTAATAAATTTCCTTTAACATTCTCTTTATCCATCTCTGTACAAAACTGAATATTCACATTTTTTTGAGTATCACGATAAAAATTCTTAACAATATACGTAGCCCAAGGGCATACTTTTTCTTTCAATCCTTCCCAAAAAGTCTCTAGTCCCATAGCTTTAAAAAAACTCACAATAAGTCTCTTTCTTAATCAAAATAAATACTCTTAACTCTTGAGCTTTTGTACCCAAAGGTACAATAATTGCATTCCATATTTCATACCTGTTCAATGTTTTTTTTTTCTTTACCCTGTATGCATGCAATTAATTTCTGCTTCTCAAGCTCTATTTTCTTACTTTCCATTTTTTCTCCTTCTTTTCTTTCCTTCACTACATCTGCATATTAAATTTTCTCAGTTTCTCTATCCTCTTCTTCCCAAATTCTCTCCATCATTTCTCCCCAGGACAAGTCATTTCCACTCTCAGGTTCCTTCTCATTTAACAACTCACCAATATATCATTCCACATCCCTCCCAACTAGAGGGTTATAACTATAATTTCTTTTTGCTGTCACTCCTCCACTTTTGCCAAACTAAATAAATCTGCTTGAAACCAGTCATCTGAAGCTAACATAGTGGCCTCCATATGTTTCTCTAAAGGCTTCCGCAGTTTCATATTTGAACCAGCATTTGCCTCACTCTCCCTCATTCTGTGATGTTTTTCTAGCCACCATTGTGCCAGGAATAAAACATACACAGGTTCATACTTCTCAGTCATATGGACCAAGAATGTTGTATTGATTAAGGTCCATTATTTACATAATTATTTACATTACATTTTTACATTTTTTCTTATTTAAAATATGTATATTATTTACAAAATTTACAATTTTTACAAACATAAACCTGAAGTATCACATTAGGTTTGCGACAAATCCTACTTATTTTGCATTATTGGATCCCCACTCCACTTTCCACAGCCAAAATCTTCTTTTTAAACATCATTGCTAAATCCCACATTTTATTAAACATAAGTTCCTTCACTCTTTGATTTCATATCAGCTGAATTATACAAAACATATTTTTATTAACTCAATTAACATAACTTTTTGTTGTATCCCTATAGTATCCATAGCCAATCATATCCATATTAAGACTGTTTATACCTGTATAATTTTCTAAGTGCCTATTTCCATTTCTGATAATGTTTTAACCCTTTTACAACCTAAAAAAAGTGTTCACTGGTTTCATGTTGATTACAATATATGCAGTTTCTATTACTTTTATTTTTGTAAGGCATACTTACTTTTACAGGTAATTTCTGCATCATTAGCCTCCATAAAAAATCCTGACATCCCCACATAGTTTTACATCTTTCTATTTTTGCCTTAATTGCATTCCTTTTTTTCTTTTTGCTTTCCTTTCCAAGGATATATGCAAAATATTTATCCATGATGTTATTATACCATAACTTTCTCTCATTTTCAATTTCATTAAATTTTATTTTCCAATGCAGAACTTTGTCTTGATAATTATTCATTTCCTCATTATATCATAGTCTCTTTCTCTTAAAACTCAAAAAATTCACCCACTCTGTACTCAATTTAGTTTTTAAAACTCTCATCAATAATGATTTATTATTGTCTTTCAAACTTTTTAATGCTTTATACAAGTGGAAAAAGGCTCCTTACACTACTGGATTTAGCAAACCCAAACCACCTTCTTCTTTTCTACATACAAAATTCCCATTTTTACTGGATTTAATCATGATCCCCATATAAACTTGAAATTAGTACTATAAAATACCTTTTCAAATATCAATGGGATGCTAAAACACTTGCTAAATATGCAATTCTAGCAAGTAAAATCAAATTAATTAAATATCTTTTTCTAAAAGATGACCTAAAAGTCTTCCAAAACATACATGTATTTTTGTGACCTTTAATTTTTCTTTCCATATAGTTCTTGTGTTTTCACTTTTTCCAAAAGTTAGTCCAAGTAAGTTTATACTTATATTAAATTTAATATCTCCTAACATACCTTCATAACTTAATCATTGACTTTTCTCTTTATTTATAGAAAAACTTAACTCTTGTATAAAATCCTGTAAATAGTTTATCACATTAATCATTCATTTCCATTTTTTAAAAGAAAATATCTGTATATGTTAGCATAATTGGGAAATTTACATCTTCATTTGACACATATCCCATATTCCTCATTTCTCTATTAACTTGTGTAGAAATCACATGCATTACTAACAGAAAAATAATGCTACTCAGTGGGCAACATTGCCTTATATTCTTTTCAAGTACAATTTCTTTATTAAGCCAACAGTTTACTAGCCCTGGAACTATATTTAACTTAAATGCAGTAATAAAAACATTTTTATCGTATCACTTATATTATAAATATCAAGTATTATCCATAATGTATTATGGTAAATTGAATCAAAAGCTTTACTTAAATCACCCAGTGTTAATTTTGCTTGAACCTTCATATATAAAATATCATCCACTAATTCTCTAATCATCAATAGCAAATCTTGAACTTTTTTAACTTTTATGCCATAAATATTCTCAATTATGATCCTACCTAATGTGTCTTCCTTTCTTTTTTTTGAAAATGTTTAATAAAGATCTTATAATTTGTGTTATTAAGAACTACAGATCTCCAATTTTGCATTTCACACATCACCTTTTTCTATATAAATGTAATTATACCACTACACAACTCTTTATATTGGAATCCTTTACTTAACCATTCATTTACCACTTTAAAAAAATTTTGAGCCATTGTCATATTTGTATACATTTTATACTCTAATCCATCTGGACCTGCCACAGATTCCAAATTTACCTTCCTTAAAATACTTTCCAATTCTTCGCTTTAATCTTCTTTCCAACTCTTTATTATTTCTTTGTGAAAAAAAATCATTTACATTCCTTACTAAATTGCATTATCTGTCCTCTAAAGTTTACTCTAACATACATTTCTACTATTTCCATAATTTTATCTTGTGTACTATGCTAGACACCTGATGTGCCCTTCATTTACCTCATAGAACTGTCATTTCCCTTAATAATTAATTTCTCAAACATGGTGAGATTTCCTCCTTTTTTCCTTGTAAAAAATATATTTGCTTATACAGCGAATATTGTATTTTTCTTTTATTTGTCATATAATTCCTGTTCTTTAATGAAATTACTTTCTTCATTCTTTTCTAAACTAACAAACACATCCTTACTTAATTTTTCATATTCTATTTTCCTTCCTTCTTTTAGTATTCTGCCAACTTATATAACACCTTTTATATTATTGTTTAAAATACAGCCACCATTATGACCAATATTTGTAAAAAATTAATTTCTTTATGATCTTGACATTAATTTAATATGTCAATCTTCCCTTTATCATCCCATTTAACTTCTTTTTATTCCTTTTCCTATTTTTATGTAATCAGAATTACTTTTAATGCAATCCAGATAGACCTATAATACAAAAAGAAAACAAAAAGTGTCCCCAAAACCCCTTCTTCTACAATTTGCAATCCTGATGAAGATAAAAGCAGTCTATTTCTGTTTTATGTTCACCTCTGCTATATGTCCAACTCATATTGCAAATATGTAAATTTCCATATCTTAAAATATCTAACATCATGCATTTTCTTTTTTTTTTTGCTGCCTTATATTATAATTAAAATCACCTACAACAATTATATCCATATTTACTCCTACATATAGAATTATATCTTTAAACATCTATTGTCTTTCTTTTTTGTCGCATATGCATACATTGCTTATAAAAACCTGATATTTCCATCTTACATAATGAATTATTGTTCCACCTACAATAACAAAAGTAATATCCAATTTTTTTATTGTCTCCTTATATAAAATAATTATTTCTGAGCACATCTGTCTCCATAAATTACACAGCACATTTTCCCCACGATACTTCTCATTATCTCTCTTCTTTTGTTAAAAATCTATTATCTTCTAATATAATAATGCCACTTTCCTGCTTTTTACACCACTCAGGAATGTTTATTCTTCCTCTTACAATACTCTTTAAACTATTAACATTTAATGTAAGTATCTTACACAAAAGTTAACTTTCTAATATCACACTTATCCTTTCCTTTTTTTCTATTATGTCCTTCTACAGTTTTCCTTTTTCTTTCTCAAACATTTTCCAATAGAATTTCTTTTTGCTTAACTAAATTCTACTTTACATCTTCTACTATTGCTCAGTCCAGATTTTTCTTCATCACCTTTATTAACATTAAAACTTTCATTACTATATTTTTGTGATTCTTTCTTATTTTCCAAATTATTTATTTCTTCACATTCTATTTGTGCATGCTTTACTTTTTTCTCCATGTGTATAGAGTCATTTACTTGACTCTGTTCATTTAGTATTCCTACCATCTTATGTTCTACTTCTGTTACTTTAAATTTACATTTCATCCCCAAATGTCTTGCTTTTTACATTTTTAACACTTTGCCTCATAATTCCTAATATAATTCCTAGTCTTTCTACAAGCATAACATTTTCTTTTTTCAAAATTTTTAATCAAATGACAGCTTTTCTGCATAAAAATGTGTCTTCAGCTGGCCCCAATATTTTATCATGCCTTTGTCCCCTTCTATGTTTATAATACAATTTTCAAAACAACATTGCAGTCCCATGCACCCATCCAAAAACCTCTATCATATTTTTTTGCAATGTCTATCACATATTTATGTAAATTTAATAAATAAATCTTTTTAAAAGTCACTTTTCAACCTCAGCTCTGAATTATGTGTTAATTTTGTTTTTTAGTCTCTGTATGAAATGCTTTGAATACAAAAGAGTTCCAAGAGGCACAGTCTTTCTTTTTTCATATGGTCCCAAAAAATCTTGACCAGTCTCAAAAATAATGTCACAAATGTTTATTCATTTATATGAATAAACACCCTTACCTTGTATGCTTTAACTCCTAAAAGTGTTATCATTTCGTCCCATATCTTATATCTGTCCAGTTCACCTTCTTTTTTTCAATTTGTATCTTTAAATGCCTTTTTTCTTCCCATATTTGCTGCTTTTTATCCTTCTCCCTCTTCTTCCACTCCAGCTTTACCATCTCAATGTATGACTTTCTGTTATTGACTTGTTGAATGTCTTCTCTCTGTATTTTCTCTGTTAAGTCTCCACAAGAAATGTTGTTACCCTTTCTGGCTCAATAGCATTAACTAAATCTATATGCAAATCATCCTGCAACCCTCCCAATTGGAGGGTTGTAGCAACACATTCCTGTATTGACTCTTCATCTCTGAAGAGATTTTGCTGAAATAAGTCCTCTAAATCCATCACTTTTTCTTTTCCATTAATTTCAGTTTGGGAAAGCTCAGACACTTTCTCAGCTTTGCTGCATTTATGACCACCTTCTGACAAAGGCTCTCCTGCTTTTGTATTACCACTTTGCTCCTTCACCACCTGGCAATCATCTTTTTCAGAAGAAACATCTTTTACTTCAGCTGCTACTGCCATAGCTTTATCACTGTACTCCAAACACTTCATTATCTTTTTCCCTCCAAGTTTCTCTGAGCTGCCTCCATGCTTGGACTGCAAACTAGAAGTATGAACACAAGAATGAGTTCCTGTAAAAAAAAAAAAACAGAAGGGGGTCCTTTATTTATGTACAAAAATAACACTTATTTACAAAATATTTACATATTTACAAATATTTACATATGTACAAATCTATAAATATATAAATCTGTTTACACATATACATAACTTCTTTTACAGTCATGCAAAATGTTGTCCATAGTAGACCCCCACTCCTTTTTCCATGACCACCATCTCATTTTACTTACTGTTGTTGCTAGAATCCATTTCTCATTAAACATAATTTCATTTATTTTTTCATTCTTTATAACCATTATAACATAAAATAACTTTTTAGCTATTCTTTTAACATGTTTACTTATATTCTTATAATACCCATATTTAATCATATCCACTTCTTTTATATCATCAAAAATCTTCTTTATATAGTTTCCCCATAACTTTTTTATTCTTTTACATTTCAAAAGCATATGTTCTGTCACTTCTTCTTCTTCTTGACAACGTATACATATTCTACCACTTTTCTTTTTATATGGCATATTCCTTTTATCCCAATTTATCTATTACCAGAATCCATAAAAAATCTTGACATTCTATTTTCTGATTACACTATTTGATTCTTATTTTTATTGCTTTAATTTTTTTCATCTGTTAGAATTTTCCATGGCTTTACATAGTAGTATTTTATAATTGCATTCTTATGCCATACTTTTCTATCTTTTTCTATATCATCATTTAATCCATAAAGAAATCTTGACATTCTACTTTCTGATTACACTATTTGCTTCTTATTTTTATTGCTTTAATTTTTTCATCTGTTAGAATTTTCCATGGATTTACATAGTAGTATTTTAGGTTTACTATTAGATGTTCGAAGCGAACTCCATCGACTGCACTTTTGTTGAACACGGAAGTTCGAAAACGGTAAAATCGAACACCAAAAGCCAACCTAGGAATGAGTTTTAACATGGGTCGAGATAGTGGAGAGGTTTGTAGTTCAGCAATAACACTGAACACCCATCTTGACCCATGTTAAAACCATTCCTAGGTTGGCTTTTGGTGTTCGATATTACCTTTTTCGAACTTCCGTGTTCGACAAAAGTGTAGTCAATGGAGTTCGCTTCGAACATCTAATAGTAAACCGTATTTTATCATTACATTCTTATACCATACTTTTCTATCCTTTTCTATATCATCAATTTTTATTTTCCACAAAAACGATTTTTTCTTGATAACATTTTATTTCTTCATTAATACACTCTTTTTCTCTTTTATACTTTTTACCATACCCCCAAATTTATCATACTTATATTTATATGATTTTACTACTAATCTCTCATATTTTTTATTGATCCACTTTAACACTTTGTGCAAATTTAATGAAGCAGCATATACCACTGTGTTAATTAACTGTAAATGTCCTTCTTCTTTATTTACATACAAAACTCCTCTTTTTACTGGATTTAATCTAGAACACTATATAAATGAAAACATATCTGCAATCATTTCTTTTCAAATACTGTTAGAAACATAAATACACTTGCTAAATATGCTGTTTTCCCATCAGAATGATAATTTATATATTTTGCAGAAACAAAAGTTTGTTTTATTTCTTCTATTTTTTTATCCAACTGAATTCTACTTACATATTTATTCCAAAAGTTCATACCTAACACTGAAATTTCATCCAGTGTGAAATATATACCCTCAATCTTTATTACATCACCTAAACCTTTACTTTTCTCTTTATTTAAAGTCACCCTTTTCATCTCTAGACATTTGTTTATGCAAATTATTACTTCTTTTATCCAAATTGTATTTTGTGCAATTATTATAATGTCATCTGCAAATGATAACAGAACTGGAATTCTTAACCCTTCAGGTGTTATAGACACCACCTCCTTAATTTTGTAATTTATTTCACATACTATCATATTCATTGCTAATGCAAAGTGTATACAACTCATTGGACATCCCTGTCTTATAGTATTCATATATACCGCTTGGCTTAACCAGCCATTTACAAGTATTTTTTACTTTATTATTACAGTACACTGACTTATACAATTTCTAAACTTTCTCACTTATATTCTTTCATTATTACCCATAAGATTACTAAGGTCTCCTATCATGATGTTTGTTTCTTCTTTTCTGTTTATGATATCATCCATAATTTCTCTAACTATCATTAACTATCATTAATAATTCTTGACAACCCCTCCCCTTTATACTATATATACTATCTTGCATAATATTTTCCATTTTAATTTCAAATCTCTATTGTTTTATTTTCATAAAGATCTTAATATCATTATTATTCAATACTATTGGTCTCCAGTTTTTTAATTCTCTTTTATCTTCCATCTTCCATATGAATTTAAGTATCCACAACATAATTCTTTATACATAAAGCCGTCATTTAACCATTCAAAATCTGTAAAAACTGTGACTGCTACTGAAATTCATTGCACCCATACATATTTTTTCATCACTTACACCTTTTCAAACCATTTAACACATTTAGCACCTCTAAAAAATATCCTTTTTGCCACTCATACATGTCCTTATACATTAGATATTCAACTCCATCTAAACCTGTAGCTGCTTCTATATTTACTGTTTTCAACACATTTAATTCTATCATTGTAATCTTTTCTTCCACCCTCTTATTGTCTTTTTCAGTTCATTTTGTTAAGTTCCATCTACTTTTTCTTATAGCAGCAGTTATGTAAAAAGTATTAAAAATATATCTTTTAATTGTCTGCATTATGTATTTTTGTGTATTCACTATACATCCTTCCTCATTCCTTAACTCTCTTATTCGTATCTTTTCTTTAAACATTTTACTTAGATATAGTACTACTTATTCTTTTCTTGCTTCTCAAACATTTATTTTATTTTTTATTTGTATTTTATTTTATTTTACATTTGTTAACCGGGGGTGTCTGACTGGGCCAAAGGGCTTTTTTTCAGCAGAGGCTCAAAGAGAAAAGTTCCACATTGAAAGAGAATTGCAGATATATTTTTATGATTAAACAGCATCATAAATACATATAAAATATACATGTTTTTGCAGTGGTATAGAGACAGCACAAGCTCAGGAAAAAAAACATTAATCAGTAATAAGTATAATTAATAAGTTTCATGGTATCCAGTTTGGGTCTGTAAACACAATACAATGCATACACAGTACACTGGAATAGTAGTTTGAAAGACAGCCCACTGAAGGAAGAACCTTTGTTACTAGTATAACTAATCATGCAGTTTCATGGTAATTATTTGTAATTAGACCAGTGGTAGTACTAGTTAATGTTTTTGAGAGTGGGAATTTAGCAAGTAGGATGGGCACAGTATATGTTCCTTATCTGATTGCTCTAGCCTGGGGAGCAGTCATGGCACAGCCAGCTTTGGTTCAGATGATGCCTGATTAGGTTTTCAAAGGAGGCTTTAGAGTATGTGATTTGTATGCTAACTGGGAGGGTGTTCCATTTTCCAGTCACTGTAGTACTATATAGTGAGTCTCCAAAGCTATTATTGCTGCTGGTGACTTCTAGTAATAGTTTGTTTGATGATCAAAGAGGTTTTGTGGCCTAATGCTGTTGTACTAGCCTTTTGAGGGCAGGACATTTATTGGGGGAGTAGTAGATAGAGTGACAGAGACAAAGCTGATTATAAGTTAGTAGGTTGGGCAGTTCAAGCCAGTGGAGCTGGTGCAGAGCAGTACAGTGATGGGTCCTATATGGGTAATTTGCAGCAAAGTGGGTAATTCTGTTGTAGCATGCTTCCATTTTGCTTAGGTCAGTTTTATTGAGATTTGTTAGAATAGGGGCTGCATAAAGTAGTGTGGATAAAAGTTGGGAGCGAGCAATGGCAGATCTTGTATTGCTAATGAAAAATGGTTTAATGCAGTAGAGTGATCCCAGTGTGGCATGCACTTTTTTATAGTTAAGTTGAGATGAGTATCAAATTTTAGGTGGCAGTCTATGGTAATTCCTGGTAGCTTAGCCTGTGATACTGGAGTGATTGGAGTAGAGTTTGTAGAGTAGATGGTGAAATGACTATTATTGGGGTTTTTGTTAGCACTGGTTATAATCATTAGTTGTGTTTTTTAGGACTGAGGATAAGTTGGGCTTTGGTAAGGTAATTTTCTACATCAAAGAATGCTAGTTGAGTTGTTTGCAGGAAGCTGGGAATATTTTGTGCAGCACAGATTAAGGTAGTATCATCTGCATACTGAATGATAGATGCAGGGTGTGTGGAGGTATGGATGTCATTTCTGAATATTGTAAAAAGCAGGGGTCCTAAGATAGACCCTTGTGACACTCCTGTAGTTATGGGCAACAGAGGTGAGAGAGAATTTTCCCATTTCACAGCCTGGTGCATGTCAGTTAAATAACTGTAGAACCAGGTTACTGTGGACTTTGATTGGGTATATTGGTTTAGTTTATTTAGAGGATATGGTGGGATACTATGTCAAATGCTTTGGACATATCCAAAAATAGTATTGACACATGCGGGCATTTATTTTTGAGTTGATTTATTGTGTCTGAGAAGCAGAGGATGGCAGTAGTGGTGCGATGGATGGGTCTGAAACCATGTTGAGTAGGGGACAGGATATTGTTTTCCAGGAGGTATTGCAATATCTGAATATGAGTACATTCTTTCTAAGATTCTGGTCAGAGGGGATAGTATTGAAATGGACCTATAGATATTAAGTTCAGTCAAAGTCCTGCCTTTGTGTATGGGAGTAACATAGGATATTGTCCAGAGTTTGGGAACATAATTTTCAGCAATAGATCTATTTATGAGAATGGAGCTCGGGATAGCAATAGTATCTGCTGTGAGTTTTAAGAAGTAGCTAGGGAGCAGGTCTGCTGCGGTTGATGAGGTTTTTAGTTTGGAGAGCATGCTTTTAATAGAGCTGGTGGGCACTGCTTTAAGGGTAAAGCCTGTGTTAGTATTATTCATGGTGGGATGGATAGTGAAGTTAGAATTGTCCTGTGATACTAGGGTGGGAATTGAGTTCACAAAGTGGGAGTTGAATTGTGCTTCAGTGGGAACTTTAGTATCAGGGGTGGTCGGTTTGGGGGTAGCTATTTGAGTAGGTTTTAGCAACTGGTTTATGGTTTTCCAAATTTTTTTGGGATTGTGTTGGTATTTAGTTTGCAAGGTAGTATAATAAGATTTTTTTGTCCTGCCTAATACATTTTTTGCACTGTTACACAGTTCTCGATAATTATTTAGGATTTGCATGTCTTTGGATTTTTGGTGGTAGAACCAGGCAGTTTCTCTGTACTTAATGATTTGTTTGGATTCTTTGCTGAGCCAGTGGTTCTGAGAGGTTCTAACCTTGACTTTCCATAGTGGAGCAAAATTGTCTAACTGTTTCAGAAATGTTTTGTTGAAGTAGGCTACAGCCTGGTCTAGTGAGAGAGTTTTTAGAGGGGTCCAGTCACAGTTATACAGTAAAGTTTTGAGGACCTCAGGAGAGAAATTCTTTGTGTTTCTTGTGGAGCTATAGGTAGTGGTTTTACATTGGCTTGCTCTGCTACATATTACGTACATTAGGTTCTGGTCACTTAAGCTGTCTGGGAGACTGCCTATGTGTGGCTACAGTGTTGAGTTGTTAGTTAGTGCCCAGTCTAAGATGGATTCCCTTTTAGAGGTTTTATCACATCTAGTAGGAATTTGGACTAGGTGTTGGCAGCCATGGATATTTATTAGATTACTTGGTGCTTCTGACATACAGGTGAACCAGTCCATGTTGAAATTCCCCAGAATGAGGGTTTCTTATGAGTATGTTGTAGAGCACCAGGATAAGAAGTCTTCGAGGCTAGCAGGTGGGTTATCAGGTGGGACATACATGGCAATGATGATGATAATTTATATCTATGTTATATATCTTATATATATCGTCGAATAACTTTTTAAAATTTTCTCTTGGTTCATTTTGTATAACATTCTCTCTTTTTCTCGAAACTCTTCTTTATTGTCTGTTATGCTTTTAAATACTTGGTTACTGATTTACTTCTATTTACAACTATTTTGTATTATTTTTGTCCTTTGCCATTCTCATACTTATTTTCTATATTTTTTTTTTAAACTAATCCTCCAGCATGTTCAATATTTATAATATCCTCTCATGTTTATATGATCCAGCCATAGTTGATGTATTATCTCATTTACATAGTCATTTAGTTCTGGTTCATTAATTTTGTTGATCCCTCTACCTATTCTTATATAACCTATTTTTTTTCTTGAATCTCTATTCATATTGCCATATGGTCTGACAAACCCATAATTTCAATTCCTTGATATAATATACTTAAACTATTTGAAACTATGAAGTAATAAGTTTCAGTTCTCAGATTACTCCTTTTGTATGTCCAGTGTTTGTTTTTCCATAAGTACATTTTACCACTTTTGATCATATCTGAAATAACTTTTACATCTGCCCCTTCTTTTTGCCTATGTCTTAAATCACAATTGAAGCTTCCCACTGCTATTACTTGCAGGTTTACGCTTACATATTCAAGTATTTTCTTAAACAATATTTTTCTTTGTTTCTGTAAAATGTATGTGTAGAGTGCAACTAGCCTATATGTTTGATTCTTCCATCTCATATCTAATATTACTATTTTTCCTAATACTACTAGTGTATAATCCAAAATTTTTGTAAATTCTTTACATAAAATTGCTATGCTTGAGCATTTTTATTTCCCTAAATTCCATATAACATTGCCTTCCTAAAATCCATTAACTTGTATTCTTTCTTCTTCTATTGTTATTCTTATGTCCATTAATACTATAATGTCCATATTTAACATTCCACACCATTCCAACACCCCTAGCCTCTGTTGAACAGTAGTTATGCTATTTACGTTAATGGCTAAGATTCTCACTTTGTGGAATAGTTTCTGTCACTTTTTATCCTTTTCCTTTTTTTGTTTCTATCTATACCTATATTTTTAAATTTGCATTTTTTTATCTTTCACCTTTTTCCCAGTAGAACTTCTTTTACTTTTGACTCTTATCCATTTATCATCCCCTTCATCACTTGAATTACTTACTTCTTCCTCTATCTTTCCTTATTTACTTTTTGTTTCCTTCATACTTTCACTTACTTCCATTCTTATATCTTTCTCATTCATTGTTTCTTTTTGTGTGTCTTCTGTATTATCTACTAAAATGCTCTCCATATCTTGATCTGATTTTGTTTACTATATAGAATTACAGTCCATCCATGAATGTCTTATTTTTTACACTTTATACATTTTTGCTCACAATCTTTTGCTTCATGACCAACTCTACCACAAATAAAATAAAAATAAAAATTGTTGATTAAATGATCATCTTTACCACACAAAAACATATCTTTGGTTGTCCCCAGTACCTGACCAATCCCTTATTCCCCTCCACATTATACTTGGCAAATACATTATTTTATCATTTTGCATTTTCAATATAACACCACATTCCCAAACCCCAGTCCATAAACCTCTATTGTCATAGATCTTTGTAATAGCCATTACATCCCTACACACTGTTTTAAATAGTCTTTTAAATCATCTTTTTCAAATTCAGTTCAAAGTTGTATAAATACTCTTTTTTTTTGCTTCTGTGTTAAATTCCTGTAAAACATACAGGTTCCAACTGTTTACATTCCTTCTCTTTTCATACTGTTATAAAAAATTCTCCACATACTGCACCTGCTCGATAAAATGTCACAAAAATATCTTTGTTAATACAAATAAAAGTTCTTACCTCTCTGGGTTCAGTACCTAGTGATGAAATGATGCTGTCCCATATTTCATACCTGTACAGGTCCTTTTCTATTTTACTACTGATTCTTACCAGATACTTTCTTCTTACTTCTGCTTTCTTCTCTTCTCTTCTTTTTCCTTCTCTTACTGTTTGTGTGTACAGATTCTTTACCTCTTTTCTTAATTTCTGAACTTCTTCTTCTTGAATTCTGTCCATTATTTCCCAACTCAACACTGCCTTCTCACTCTCTGCTTCACTCTGTTCAATCAATTCTTTCAAATGAATATCCCACAACCTTCTTGACTGGAGAGTTGTAACAACACACTGAAGTGTTGTAGACTCTGTTACAAACAGATTTCACTGAAATAACTCTTCTGAATCTGCCATATCCACTTAAACTCCCTCTTTTTGAGTTTTATTTGACTCTGCTCCAATGTCTTTTCTCCCTTCTCCATTCTCCTCACTCTGCATAACTTCTGACTTGTTCTCAGCCACATTAGTCTTTTCAGCTGTTTGATTAGCAGCTTCTTTTTTATCAAAAACACAACAAACACCTTTTTCCACCTCCATGTTTGATTTTAGACTTCCTGCTTCTCCAAGCCACCTCTGTGCCTGGACCAGAAGACAGGAAACATAACAGCAAATTGAGTCCCCTTACAGAAACAGTAGGGATCCTTTATTAAAATTCACAAAATGCAATATATATATATATATATATATATATATATATATATATATATATATATATATATATATTCTATATACAGTTTTCACAGTTCATGTACAATATTTGCAATTATATAGAAGTAATGCACTCATTTTCAAAATTTTTAGACTTTCAATTTCCACACTCTCTTTCCCACAACCCAAATCTTATTTTCTTCAAGATCTCTGACAACACCCATTCCCATTATATTTTATCTCATTAATTCTTTCATTTGAGATACTTCACATTATAGAAAATTCTTCATGTAATCCATGTCATGTTGTTTCATATTTTCATAATCTCCATATTCTATGTCAATATTTGTGCATTCAACATTTTCAATCCTTTTAAGTATTCTTTGTCACATATTTCTTCCCATAATCGGTGGACCCTTTTACATTTCAGAAAAACATGTTCAGCAGTCTCTAATTCCCCACAATATATGCAGACTCTTTTATTGTTTTATATGGCATATTAGTTTTTAATAGAAACTTATTTATAGAAAACCTCCACAAAAATCTATACATTCTACATATTTTTTGCATCTTTTCATTCTTGCTTTTCAGATTTCACTTTTATATCTCCTAAATGTTTCCAAGGGTAAATATAATAAAAGATTACCACTATATTTTCATAACATGTTTTCCTATTCTTTTTTATGTTTCTTAAATCAATCTTCCATATTAAAATTTTCTCCTGATGTAGTTTCCTTCCATATAGGTGATTCTGTTACTTCTTTTTAAACATTTAAGCTTTTCCTTTTTCCTGAATCCCTGTCAATATTTTATATAAATTTAATGAGGCTATATACACAATTGGGTTTCTTAAACCCAAACCTCCTTCCTTATTAGTAACACAAAGAATTACTCTTTTAATATAGTTCAGTTTAGATCCCCATATAAATGTAAATGCATTCAATAATTAATTTTTGCATCCTACTTGCTAGATGTGCTATTTTACCTAATATCACTGAATTAATTAAACATGCATTTTTTTCCTATATGTAAGTTTAAATGTTCTCCAGAATATACTACTCCTTATTTTAAGTATCATGCCCTTTCATTGTGTCACCCCTTGTTGCTCACTATCAAATCTTTTTCACAGAATTTCCATTTCTTCTTTATTAAACTATATATCTCCTATTTTCCCAGAGAACCCCAGTCCTTCACTCTTTTCCTCATTAATACTTACACCTAACACCCTTAGTTCTTTGTCAAGTGTCTTAATGGCTATCCTCATCAATTCTTTATTTTTAACAATTAATACTAGATTGTTCACATAAAGAACGTCACTGGAATCTGAATTCCCTCTGGTGTACAATATTTAGCTTCCTTCAATGACAATTTATCTTGCTAACTACTGCATTCACAATTAATGCAAATAATCCCCTCATTGACTGTCTTCAAGAGGAATCTTGATGAGTGGATGGGAGATCGTAGGTTTACCCCGGGTATCACTTCTGTGTCACTGTTAGACAGAGACACAGTATACTAACCTTGAAAAAGGGCATAGCAAAATTCATTTAAAATGGGTGGCAAAAGCCAAACACACTCTGGCTAGGCTTATAAATGCCCTAGGGCAGATAGCCTAGTATGAACCTATGAACCCATGAACCTATAAAATACTACTCACTGGATACTCTTGCTTAAAACCACTCTTTATTTCTCTTGCCTCACTTAACCAACCATTAACCACTAGTCTTAGTTTATGTTTGTTATATGCAGATTTCAAAATGTTGATTATTTTATTACTTATATTATATTCTTTCAAAATCTCCCATAATGCTTTATGCAGGATCTTGTCAAATGCTTTACTTAAATCTCCTACTAGTATTTTTAATTTTGTTTCCATATTTATTACACAACCTGCCAATACTCTTATTAACATTAAACATTCTTGATTTCCTTTTTCTTTTATTCCAAATATTGTTTCAGCCATTAACTCATTAGCTTTCCTTACTATTATTTTTCTACTATTTTCATAAAAATCTTATAATCAACATTATTTAATGCTAGTTGTCTCCAGTTTTATGTCTGTTCTTTCTCCCTTTTTCCATATAGCTTTCATTGCACCGATACATATTTTTCTCATCACTAACACCTTTTTGAAACCATTCATTTAACACCTCTAAAAAGTATTCTTTTTGCCAGTCTTGCAAGTCTATATACATTAGATATTCAAGTCCATCTAAACCTTTAGCTATTTCTGCATTAACTGTTTTCAACACATTTTTAGTTCTATCATTGTAATATTTTCTTCCATCTTCTTATTGTATTCTTCAGTTAATTTTGTTGAGTTCCATTTATTTTTTCTTATACTATCACATACGGAAAAAATATTCAAAATATGTCTTTTAATTGCCTGTGTTATATCTTTTTGTGTATTCACTATACATCCTTCCTCATTCCTTAACTCTCTTATTACTCTTATCTTTTCTTTAACCATTTACTTAGTTGTGGTGCTATTTCTTCATTTCTTCCTTGTAAAAATCATTTTGTTTGAATAACTGTCGTGTATTGTTTTAAAATTTTGAAATGTTTATTTTTTATTGGCTGCTGAAGTTTTTCAGTGAACGCATTTTTCCTATTTAGGTTTGAATATCTTTAGTGTGTGGTATTTCTGATAAAATTCTTGTATCAATTAAGGAATGAAATAATTTTCTGTTGGTTTATTTTTTATAGTATTGTCTCTTTTTCTAGAAACTCTTTTTGTTGTTATCTATTATGTTTTTAAAGACTTGGCTACTGATTTCTTTAGAGTTACAACTATCTTGTCTTCTTTTTGTCCTTTGACATTCTAATACTTCTTTTCTATATTTTTCTTATAAACTAGTCCATCAACTTGTCCATTTTTTAGAAAATTGTCTCATGTTTATATGATCCAGCCATGGTGAGGTATTATCTCCTTTACATACTCATTTAGCTCTGATTCATTAATTCTTTTGATTCCTCTACCTATTCTTATGCAACCTATTTTTTCTGAATTGCTTCATGATCTGAAAAACCCATAATTTTAATTCTTTGATGTAATATACTTAAACTCTCTGATACTTTAAAGTAATCAATTTCAGTTCTCACATTACTCCTTTTGTATGTTCAGTGTTTGTTTTTCCATAAATGCATTTTACCACTTTTGATTGTATCTGAAATAACTTTTACATCCACCTCTTCTTTTTGCCTATGTCTTAAATCGCAATTGAAATTACAACTGAAGTCTCCCACTACTATCACTTACAGATTTACACTTACATAATCATGTATTTTCTGAAACACAATCTCTCTTTGTTTTTGTAAAGTGTCTGGGTAGATTGCAATTACCTATATATTTGATTATTCCATGTCACATCTAATATTACTATTCTTCCTAATACTACTAGTGTATAATCCAAATTTTCTATACATTCTTTACAATAAAATTGATACTATGCCTGAGCATATTTCATCTCCTAAATTCCATATAACCTTGCCTTCCCATAACCCACTAACTTGTATTCTTTCTTCCTCTATTGTTATTCTTATGTATATTAATACTATAATGTTCATAGCTAACATTATACACCATTCCAACACTCTTAGCTTTCATTGAACATTCTTTATGCTATTTATGTTAATGGCTAGGATTCTCACTTTGTGGAATAGATTCTGTTGCTTTTATCCTTTTCCTATTTTGTTTCATCCTGTACCTATATTTTTAAATTCATGTTTTCTATTTTTCACTCTTTTCCAATAGGATTTATTTTACTTTTGACTCTTATACAGTTATCATCCCCTTTATTACTTGAATTACTTACTTCTTCCTCTAGGTCTCCTTTTTTACTTTTTTGTTTCCTTTTATTTGCTTCCATTCCTATATCTTTCTCATTCATTGCTTCTTCTTGTGTTTCTTCTATATCACCTACTAAAACACTCTCCTTATCTTGGTCTGATTTTGTTTCCTGTGTATAATTTTCTGTAGCATTTCAGTCCATCAATGAATGAATGAACTATTTATTTGCATTTTACACATTTTTGCTCACATTTTCTGCTTCATGACCAACTTTACCACAAAAAAAAAAATACCTTTTATCACAATTGTTGATTAAATGTTCATCTTTATCAAACAAAAACATACCTTTGGTTGTCCCCAGTATCTGACCAATCCCGTATTACCCATGAAATTAATTTTACTTGGCAAATGCGTTATTTTATCATTTTGCATTTTCAATATAACACCACATTTTCAACCCCCAGTCTATAAACCTATAATGTCATAGATCTTTGTAATGTCCATTAATCTGTATGCACAGTTTTTCAGTAGTCTTTTAAAATAATCTTTTTCAACTTCTGTTCAAAATTGCATAAATACTCTGTTTTTATGTTCTCTTTTAAATGCGTGCACAACACAGGCTCCTGGGTTTTCATTCCTTCTCTTTTCATGCTCTTCTAAAAATGCCTCCATGTACTGCACCTCCTTGGAAAGTATGTCAAAAAAGTATCTTTTCTAATACAAATAAAAACTCTTACCTCTCTGGGTTCGATATCCACTGGTGAAATGATGCTGTTCCATATTTCATACCTGCACAGTTCCTTTTCCATTTTACTACTAATTCTCACCTGATGCTTTCTTCTTACTTCTGCTGTCTTCTCTTGCTTCTTTTGTCTTCTCTTACCATTTGCTCATACAATTTCTTTACCCCCTTCCTTATTTCCTGAAATTCTTCTTCTTGAATTCTGTCCATTATTTCTTCCCACAATGCTGCCTTCTCACTGTTTGGTTCACTCTGTTTAATCAATTCTTTTAAATAAGCATCCCACAGCCCTCTTGACTGCAGAGTTGTAACAGCACACTTAGGTGTTTCAGACTCTGTTACAAACAGATTCTGCTGAAGTAACTCTTCTGAATCTGCCATGTCCACTTCAACTCCCCTTTTGGCATTTTACTTGGCTCTCCTCCAACTCTCTTTTTTCCCTTCTCTGTTCTCCTCACTATGTATAACTTCTAACTATCTCAGCCACATTAGGCTTCTCAGCTGTTCAATTAACAGGTTCTTTTTCATCCAAAACACAAAAAAACCTTCTTCCACCTCCATGTTTGATTTTAGACTTTAGATTAGATCTGCTTCTCTGTGCCACCTCTGCATCCAGACTGGAACACAGGAAGCATAACAGCAAATTGAGTCTCCCTACAGAAAGAGTAGGGGTTCTTTATTGATAATCATCACTTATATATAGTATTTACATAGTATATATTATTTACAATTATTTACACCTTTATACATTATTTGCAATTATTTATACCTTTATACAGTATAAAACAATTTCATATTATTAAACACTTACCCCACCTTTTTTTCAAAGCCAAAAATGCATTTTTCTTCAAAATGTCTGATGAAATCCATTTCCCACTGAATTTTAATTCATTGAGTCTCTCCATCCATAAATACCATAGAATGAAAAATATTGTATCAATTTTTTCAACTTCTTTTCATTTTTGTTACCATAATATAATTTTTTAAACATGTTCATGTTTAAATCTTCAACCTTTTCAAGTCCTTTCAACATTTTGTTTTTACATATTTTTTCCTGTAACTTCTTTGCTCTAGAACATTTCCAAAACACATGTTCTGTTGTTTCAAATTCCCCACATTGAATACAATTTCTTTCTTGTTTTCTTTTATAAGGCATGTTAGCTTTAATGGGTAGTTTACCTATTGATAATCTCCACAAAAAATCTTTACATTCATGTATTTTCTTACATCACATAAAGCTCATTTTAATAGCGTTCTTTTTCTCCACTTCTAAACGTTTCCAAAGGAAAAAAAAAACAATGTTCTTTCGTAACATTCAAATACCATTCTTTCCTATTTTTTCAAAAATGTTTACATTCAGTTTCCATAAAAGGATTTTGTTATGATACACCTTTTTATCCTCATTCATATAACTTTTACGGGTCTACTTTAATTTAACGAAAGCAGAATCCGTCAAATATGAATCCATCGACACATAAACAGTGAAATGCAGAAACGTTGAACGCACTAAATAGCGAAATTGGAAATGTCGAATTGTCATAGTTGGCCTGTCTGCGGTATAGCTCCGTAAGGTAAGTGTGTGATAGTTACGGACCTTAGGGTTAGGGAGGGGTTAAGGGTAGTGCATAGATAGTTGTGTATGTGGGGTTTAGTGTAGGGTTAGAAGTGGGGTTTTGGTGCTTTAATTTAGGTTTAGTAGTAGGGTTTTGGTTAGTGTATGTATGTATTTTTTGTTGTTGTGTTTGCGTAGGTAGTATTTTACGGGCGGTGGGGTTGGCCGACTATTGCGGTTTCGATGTTTAAATTTCACAGTTTTGTGTGTTCGACATTATCGCGTTTCGCTGTTTATGTGTTGACGGATTCGTATTCTATGGATTCTGCTTTTGTTTAATTAAAGTAGACCCAACTTTTACTTCTTTTTCCTATCCACATTTTTCCCCCAAAACACTTGTATTTTGCATACAAAATGCATTCTGTTAAATTTTTATTTTCTATTTTGTAACTTACTAATGCCCTATACACATTCAAGGAAGCTGCATGAACAATTGGGTTAATTAACCGTAATCCTCCTTCTTCTTCCTTTACATACAGAATCCCCCTTCAAACTAGATTCAATACCCATATGAACAAACATTTAATAGACATAATTTCGTTTTCATAATTAGATGGAATCATATAAATACTTACTAAATAAGCTAACTTATAGGTTCATAGGTATGTACTAGGCTATCTGCCCAAAGGCATTTATAAGCCTAGCCGGAATGTGTTGGCATTTGCTGGCCCCTTAGATTAGTTCCCTGTGCCTCTGTCCAACAGAGCCACTGAAGTGATCCCCAGGGTAAACTTTCTGTTTCCCATCCACTCATCAAGGTTTCTCTTGAAGAGTGTTAGTGAAGAGCTCTGCCTAATGTAGATTGGAATCTTGTTCCAGGGCATGGGAAGTCTGTGGGACAGGAATCTATCCCTCCAGCATGTCCTATTTATTGTTGTGGTGAGGTTTAGATCCCTAGAGCATGTGGCTCGAGGGGATATGGTTTTCTTTACGTGGAGCATGTCCATCAATTCTGGGTTGGACATGGCCTTGTATGTCAGGTAGAAATCACCTCTGAGTAGGCGGTATGCAACCGAGTACAGCTTGAGTTTCTTCAGTCGAGCTGCATAGGGCATCTGTTTGAGGCCAGTGATCCTCTTGGTGAAGTACTTCTGTGGTCTTTCTAGCTGTTGCAGGTGTCCTGTAAGGTACATCCCAAATGGGGCATTGTACTCTATGATGGGTGTGATGAGTGATGTGTAGAAGGGCACAATGCCCTCTTTTGATCTGGATGCAAACCCTTTTCTGATTTGGTGGGCCACATAGAAGTATTTTCTAACCACTTTGGCAATGTGATTATCAAAGGAGATATTACTATCTACTTGGATCTCCAGATCCCTTATTATGTCTTCGGTATTTAGGGGGCTACCACCTATGTGGTAGTTTGTGGGTACTTTGTTTTTTCCAAAGGGGATGACTATGCAGATTTTGGCATTTAGCTCGAGACCATGGTTTTGACACTAGGTATCTGTCACAGTGAGACCCTTTTGGAGGATGTCTGTGTCAGCTGGAGAGTAAATTATAGCCCCTAGTTTGCAGTCATCTGTGAACTTGGTCAGCCATAGTCCTCCTGTGCTTGCCTGTACCTCTGAGAAGTATATGCTAAACAGGATGGGTCCTAGGACTGAGCCCTGGGGAATGCCACTTGTAACTGGTTTAGAGTCAGACCTAGCTCCCGCAACTCTTACCATGTAGGTTCTGTCTGTGAGCCAGTTGGCAACCCATCTCGTGATGTAGGGGTTTATGTTCAGGCTGGTGAGCTTGTCTATAATACCAGAATGGGGAATGGTGTTGAAGGCCTTTGTGAGGTCTAGGTAGGCTGTGTGGACCACCTTTCCCTCGCTATAGCCTTGGTAATTGTCTCAAAGAAGTCCACCAGTTTTAGGAGGCATGATCTGCCCTTAACAAAGCCAAACTGGGTAGGGTCCAGTGTTTGGAAGTTCACAATGTCTCTGCTAATGAGATCCATGATGATGTACTCCATAGCCTTGCAGACCAAGCTAGTCAGGCTTATAGGGCGATAGTTCCTGGGGTCTGTTATGGCTCCACCTTTGTGGAGCAGAATAACCATTGCTGTGCGCCACTCTATGGGCACATAGCCTGTGGAGAGGCTGAGTTTGAACAGTGTGTTTAGGTGAGGAGTTAGTTCATCTTTGTGCTCATGTAGGATGCAGCCTGGGACACTGCCCAGTCCCATTGATGCTGTATTTTTGGCTTTGGAGAGGGCTGTTTTAACCTGAGTGTCTGTGATTTAAGGGGCACTACATTCTTCTGGTATGGTTATGGGCCCTTTTGGGGGTGAGAGGGGGATGAAGTTTGCACTGAACCTGTCTGCCAGGATGTTGGCAATATCGGTTGGTTCAGTGTATTTTGTGCCATTCTGCACTAACTCCGAGCAAATCTGAGAATTGCCACTTAGATTCTTGACATAGCTAAAGAATGCCTTGTGGTTATCTTTGGAGTCCTTTGCAATTTTTCTTTCGAAGCTAGCCTTGGATGATTTTATGAGGGATCGTAGTTTCTTGCTGATGCTGATCAGGGATGTCTTCCCTTCTTGGGATTTTACTCTTTTCTGTACTAGTTTCCTCCTTCTATTGTATTGCTTGTTTATGGCATGAGTCCACCAGACTGGTTTCCTTTTCTTGGAGGAGTGAGTCTTGGTTTTGCTTGGGATAGCATGATCCATGCATTCTTGTAGGTGCCCGTAGAGTGCATTAGTAAAGGATTTTGCAGCTTGGGCAGCATTATCCTTTAGCATGGGGGATTTGAAACTTTCCACCTCGGTCTTAAGTAATGTGAAGTTTGCTTTTGAAAAGTTTTTCACGGTGGTTTCTTTGACTTGGGATGGGGCGGAATGTGGATATCCAGAGTGATTAGTTTATGGTCAGATCTAACCAGTGAGGGGTTGACCTCCAGTGTGGAACACCAGCCGGCCATGTTGGTGATGACCAGGTCCAATATGTTGTCACCTCTTGTGGTGGTATTGACCAGTTGATCCAGGGCATTTGAGTTTATAAATTCTAGGAAATGTTGGGCAAGGGAGTTAGTTCTTGAGTAGTTCTCCCAGTTAATTTTTGGGTAATTGAAATCACCCAATATCAGGGTGTTTGGTAGTACTTTTATGTTTCCCAGTGTTTCCAGAAATGCGGAATAGGGGTCCTGGGACATGGTGGGTGATCTGTAGCAAGCTACAATTTGAATTGCAGTTCTGCCCATTGTTAGTTGCACGTGGATGATCTCTGAAGCATCGTCCTGTGCCACTAACCTGGAGGTGTGGGTATCCTTGATGAATATGGATACCCCCCCACCTTTTGTATTTTGGTCTGGGTTTTGTGGCCGAAATGTATGGTATGAGCTGTAGCCTGGTAGTGCTGGGGTGCTCTCTGGAGCCTTAAACCAGGTTTCTGTTACTGCACATATATCGATTTTCTCCATACTGAGGAGTACCTCGAGTGTGTGCATTTTGAGATTTAGACTTCTGGCACTGAGTAACATTACCCTCAGTTTTTTGTTACCTGTGCTATTTACGGTGGTTGGTTTGTCTTTTGAGCCTTGCCTAAAAAAGGCACTAGGGGGTGGCAAGAGCCTTGGCCAGTATTCGAAAGCCTAAGGGTGACAGGTGCAAGCCATCTCTAGCGAAGCAGTATGGCTTGTCGAGCATGTTATCCCAGGCTGACAGACAGTGGATCCCCTTTGAATGACACCAGAAGCTTAGCCAATTATTGAAATTGAAAATTCTTTCTTTATACCATGGTATCATTCTTGGTGAGGGCAAGATGCTACTCAGGGTCAGTGTCATACTGGCCAGGGCTATATGATCAGAGAGCTCTTCCATGTCTCTTTTCATGTAGTCCAGGGAGGTATGGCTCAGGTCATTCACACGAACATGGACAATGACAGAGTCATATTTGTACTTGTTCTGGAGTGACCTGAGTGCTTGTGTTATGTGGCGGATCCAGGCACCTGACAGGCAGCTAACAGTAACCTTCTCCTTGTTCAGCCTAGTGAGTGGGACGTCAGTGTGCCTGACTGTAGAGTCACCTATTACTAGTGTACTGGACATGTTATTTTGCCTTAAAGGCTGTGATTGTGTGGCACACTGGTTTTGTGAAGTATGTGTTTCATGGTTAGTGTTGGGGGGGTGGAGGTTGCTTGGATATCTGCTTTGGAGGTCTCTGTTGCTTTTGCAGATTCTTACTTAGAGCCTCCGAGTATGTTTTTGAGTATTTATGTGTGTTTTTGCCAGTGCTGGTTTCATAGGTCTATGTGAGACTGGTGGTGTGATGCAAGTAATTCCCTTCACCTCTTGACTGTCTGGTCCAGTCTTGGGTTGAGAGAGCTTAGCCTCCAGTTTGGCTGTATAATTGCATCTCTCACATGTATTAATGTTTGGTGGTTGGAGGAGAGGGTTGTCTGTGTACATGAGGCAGTTGTAATATTGCCTCAAAATCCCCAGATTCAACAGTTGGACCGGAGAGTGCACCTGAAACTGCCCTTTGGACATGTCTGGATAGGTACAGTGAGCTGCTTTACTGACTGGCTGGTAAGGTCGTATAGAGAGCCTTGTCCTTCTCTACAGTATGGGGGGGAACTAGTGCTAAGGTTTATTAGTGCTTGTTACGAGTTTTGAGCAAGTGTTGGGCTGAGAAGTGAATGGTTTGAGTGCTTAAGTTGAAAGTTTGTCTAGTTCCAAGGGAAAAATTGAAGAGTAGACTTTGTGAAGCTGGGAATAGTTATACCCTGGCTAACAGTCGCTGCCTGGCATGCAAAACCGTGCTAATGTGGGTTTTATAGCAGGGAAATGAAAGAGATATAAATTAGCCCAAAATGGCCATTACACTACTAATTTCTGGGCTGAAACCACTCCTCCAGGGACAGATAGGCTGCTCAAAGCTCCCCACTCTCACAGGTGAACAGAGAAACTTCCTTCTATCCAAGTAAGGTATGGGCAAACACAGAAACTTGTAACACAGCCCTGAATTCAGCACTTACCTGAAAACTGGACTATACTAGCTTAGAAACATGGGAAAACAAGTATATTTTTTCTTTTTTTCTTTTTTTCAGTAAATAAAGCAGATACAATAAATAAAAACACTTTAAATGCACAGAAATGGCTATCACACTTGAGTGTGTAGCCTACAACAGTTAAACAGGTAATTTAAACACAAAAACAACTTTGTTAAAGTGCAGGCAGTAAAATAAGTTGCCTAATGTAATAGAATTTGTCAAATAAAGTTTTCTCTTGTATGATGATCTATATGACTTTCAAAATGTACATATATCTCTTAATTCTTGAAACATTTTCTCACATTGTTTTTGCTTACGGTCATTTGATCCAACTACTATTCCTAATATATCTAAAACCTCTCTTTAAACTGTATATTTCTATATTTCCCATGAATAAAAAAACTTTACTTTTGTCCTTGTTTATGCATAAACCAAGTATCTTTAAGAATTTAATTTCCTGATTGTCTCCTACATCCATTCTTTATTTTTAGCAATTAACACTATTATCATTTGCATATGTATATATTATAGGTAATCACATTTTCTCTGTTAACTAGTTTAAAGTGGAGCTTTTCTCCCCGGGCCTCTACTGAAAATGGACATGTATCCAGCTAGACTAGCCCGGTCAACAAATGTAAAATAAAAATAAATAAATAAATAAAATAAATAATATCTTATATTCTCTTATATTTAAATGTAATGTAAAAAAAAGAGAAGGATTACCAAGCCACGATGGATCAAAAAAATGGAAACATTCAATGAAGTAGAATGCAAAGAAATTCTTTATTTCGACCAAAAAACGTAAGCACTTTCTCGTGGGTCATCCCACGCTTCATCAGACATTATAAATGTATAAAAACACAAGCCCCTTATATACCACTTGGGTACAACAAAGCGGGAAAATTAATCAATTATTCAATCAATTTAAATACAAAAAGTTTTTAAACACATATAGCATTAAAAAACCGTTAACATATATCGTGCATGAAATCATTACTTTCATATATACAGAAAACCATAACCATCAGATCAAAAGGTTGCTTGCAATTCAGAACATAAAAATTATGTCTCAAGAACACTTATAATGGTTGTAAAAGTGTCTTTAGAAGTCCAACACATTAGCTAGAAAGCGCAACTGTCAAACAGACATTACTAATTACTCAAAGCGTCAATTCAAGTCCAGAAAGCACATAGTTAAACAATAGGTAATTTGCTCCATCAGATTTTTTAAAAAACATCATTATGAGCTATCTAATAACCTAACTGCAGAAGATCAAGTATAAGTGGCACTCAAAAGATTGTTGTCATGTAGCATGCATAATTCTCAGAACTGTCATATATACTGAAATCATAACCATCGAGCCGTTAGATGTTTACGGCTCAAAACATACAGCTTTATCTCTAAGACATATTCAACCAAACTTGGGAAACACCGAAGTCCAGTAAACTTACTGAAGGTCGCGACTGTCAAACTGACATGCAACTCGGAACTTCAGCACAAGTCTAGAGAGCATATAATCAAGTGTTGAAAGAATCTTAAAAAGTTAAGAGAGTTGAAAAATATTGTACTTTACCAATTTCAAGCATTACTAAACATAATCTGTAAATAAATACAGGCATACACGTGAGGGAATATATACATTCCCTCATCCCAAAAATAGTGCACTATAGCCAAAGCTATACATTAATTGAGGTCCACTATTCATGCCATTTGTATGCAAAATATGGTCCAGTGACTGAAGGGCTAGCAACCCATATAGCGACTAGTAAATACAAAAGATAGAACAAAGAACACAGCAAAAATATAGAATATAAATATATATAAAATGTGGTCATGAAAATGTGCATATATGTATATGGCCATATGTAAAATATAAAAAATATAAAAACCAAATGAAATATTGTAATGAAAAACATAATAAGCATCCACTAGCTATATATGAATGCATAAATATAAATATATGTAAAGGTAAACAAAAGAATACACATTTATGTAAAATATTAATCAAATAACGAATAATATAGAGAGACAGCAACCAACATAACCACCATCTCTCACAAAACCACAATATAGAACCAAAATATAAAATATATAAAAAAGACCAAGTATTCTGAAGGCCAAATTGTTCTGAAAAATATATATGTACATATGATTAAAAGAAAACTCTCAACTATAACATTCGATGTCACCATCATTTGTTTCTCAGCTCAAGAACTGGCTTCAAAGATACATAATTATTAAGCCCAGGAGGTATATGGGTGCCTAATTGCATTATCCACTTTAATTCCATCAATGCTAACTCGTTTATTAAATCACCACCCCGTATCCTTGGTTTCAGTATCTCTAAAACTCTAAAGGAAAAACTGTGTGTGGAAGACTCCATTATGTGCTTTGCTAAGGCATTCATTTCATTCAACTTACGAATACTGTATAAATGGTTGTATATCCTATCTTGCAACCTCTGGGTGGTTAGCCCAACATATAATCCTTCACAATCATTACAGGTTGCAAGATAGACCAAGTTCTTGGTGTTACATGTGGCATGGAACCTGGGTTTAAACACAACATGGGTAAAAGGATTCATGAATGTTTGTTTGTCTGCTAGATAGCAACAACGTTTGCAATGGTGACAAGGAAATGTACCAAGGGGTAATGATGTCAAATGCTTAGGTGGAGAGATAGTAAAATGATCATTACATAAGATCATCTTCAAATTCTCACAGTTTCTGAAAACAAAACCTGGTCTAACTCCTACTAATCTCCTAGTATTATCATCAATCATGAGCACATTCCAGTTATCCGATATGACCTTCTTGATGGCATTAATGTTACTAGTATACTTAGTTGTAAATTTAACCATTTCATTCATTCTATTAGATTTATTACTAATAACATAACTCTTGGTGGTGAGCAATGTTCCATCCGTAAGATTCCCAGTATTATTCCCACTATGTATGTTGCCAAGGGTATCACGTCTAATACTACTGACCATAGTACGGTCATATCCCCTGTCTAAAAATAGACCCTCCATGATATCAGCTTCTCTTAGTAAGGACGATCCCTCTCTACATAGTCTCTGTACCCTTAGGAACTGACTTTTGACAATGCCAGAAAACATACCTCTGGGGTGCATGCTATCAAAGGGAAGTAAACTATTTTTCCATACATTCTTCCTGTATAAAGTTGATCTAAAGAACCATCCGTGTGGAGTTTCAAGGTCACATCTAAGAAATGTATCTCATCTGATGAGATTTCACTAGTAAACCTAAGAAATGAGGTAGTCATTTCCAGGTGCTGTAAAAAGTTGATGAACTCCTCTCTAGTCCCTCCCCAGACTATGAGGATATCATCCACAAAATGTTTGTATAGTCGGATAAGACCATACTTCCCTTGTGAGAATAAAAACTGTTTCTCCCATTGCAATACGACCAGATTGGCGTAAGTATTGGCGCAGGGGGTGTCCATGGCGACCCCCCACTGCTGTAAATAATGTTGACCCTTGAATAAAAATACATTATTGCAAAGCACGATTTCAAGCAATTGATGGAGCAGTATCTTCCTATCATTGCTGAAACCATTCTCCTTGGCCAAAAGTTCATCTATATATTGTAATCCTACATCATTAGGTATTGAGGTAAAAAGACTGTTGACATCCATGGAAATAAGAAGATAATCAGTAGAAGTGTCCAGCGTCAAACTATCTAAAGTATCCAGTAAATCATATGTGTCCTTTAAAATGGATGGATATTTGACAACAACAGGTCTAAGAAGATGTTCTAAAAAACTGGACACTGGATATTTAATATTATATTCATTTTATTGACAATCACATTTATAACTAAAGCAACTATGATAATATTCGCTGGGCATCCTTGCCTTATTCCACACCCTATTTTTATTTCCTCACTTAACTATCCATTTAAAATTATTCTTACATTATTTTTTTCATATGCTGACTTAAATACATTTACTATCCTTTCACTTTTATAATAAGTCCATAATATATCCCATAAAGATTCATATTGCATTAAACGGTGGAAGTTAAAAAAGGGTGATTGTGAGGTGGAGTTCAAGGAAGAGTTAAGACAGGCACTGGGAGGCAATGAAGAGTTACCGAATAGCTGGGTAGCTACAGGAGAGCTAGTAAGGAAGACTGCTAGGAAGGTGCTTGGTGTGACATCTGGACAGAGTAAGGAGGACAAGGAGACATGGTGGTGTAATGAGGATGTACAGGAGAGTATACAGAGGAAGAGGCTGGTGAAGAAGAAGTGGGATTGTCAAAGAGATGAAGAAAGTAGACATGAGTATAAGGAGATGAGGTGCATGGCAAAGAGAGAGGTGGCGAAGGCTAAGGATAAGGCATATGGAGAGTTGTATGAGAGATTGGACACTAAAGAGGGAGAAAAGGACCTGAACCGATTGGCTAGACAGAGGGACAGAGCTGGGAAAGATGTGCAGCAGATAAGGGTGATAAAGGACAGTGAGCGAAACATACTCACAAGTGAGGAGAGCGTGTTGAGTAGATGGAAAGAGTACTTTGAACGGCTGATGAATGAAGAGAATGAGATAGAGAGAAGGTTGAATGATGTGGGGATAGTGAATCAGGAAGTGAAGCAGATTAGCAAGGAGGAAGTAAGGACAACTATGAAGAGGATGAAGAATGGAAAGGCTGTTGGCCCAGATGACATACCAGTGGAAGCATGGAGGTGCTTAGGAGAAATGGCAGTGGAATTTTTAACCAGATTGTTTAATGAAATTTTGGAAAGTCAGAGGATACCTGAGGAGTGGAGAAAAAGTGATTTGGTACCTATCTTTAAGAATAAGGGTGATGTGTAGAGGTGCAGTAACTACAGAGGGATAAAATTGATCAGTCACAGCTTGAAGTTATGGGAAAGAGTAGTGGAAGCTAGGTTAAGAAGGGAGGTTATGATTAGTGATCAGCAGTATGGTTTCATGCCAGGAAAGAGCACTACAGATGCAATATTTGCTCTGAGAGTGTTGTTGGAGAAATGCAGAGAAGGTCAGAAGGAGTTGCATTGTGTCTTTGTGGACTTAGAGAAAGCATATGATAGGGCGCCTAGAGAGGAGTTGTGGTATTGTATGAGGAAGTCTGGAGTGGCAGAGAAGTATGTAAGAGTGGTACAGGATATGTACAAGGGTAGTGTGACATTGGTGAGGACTGTGGTGGGAGTGACAGATACATTTAAGGTGGAGGTGGGATTACATCAAGGATCAACTCTGAGCCCTTTCTTATTTGCACTGGTGATGGACAGGTTGACAGATGAGATTAGACAGGAGGTCCCGTGGACTATGATGTTTGCAGATGACATTGTGATATGTAGTGAGAGTAGGGACCAGGTTGAGGAGACCCTGGAGAGGTGGAGATATGCTTTAGAGAGGAGAGGAATGAAGGTCAGCAGGACTAAGACAGAATATATGTGTGTAAATGAGAGGGAGAGTAGACGAATGGTGAGGTTGCAGGGAGTAGAGTTGGTAAAGGTGGATGAGTTTAAGTACTTGGGATCAACAGTTCAGAGTAATGGTGAGTGTGGAAGAGAGGTGAAGAAAAGAGTACAGGCAGGGTGGAATGGGTGGAGAAAAGTGTCAGGAGTGATTTGTGACAGACGGGTACTAGTCTTAGTGAAAGGTCAGGTCTACAAGAGGGTAGTGAGACCAACTATGTTATATGGGTTGGAGACGGTGGCATTGACGAAAAGGCAGGCGTCAGAGTTGGATGTGGCAGAGTTAAAGATGCTAGGATTTGCACTGGGTGTGACTAGGATGGACAGGATTAGGAATCAGTATATTAGAGGGTCAGCTCAGGTTGGACAGTTTGGAGACAAAGCAAGAGAGGCAAGATTGCATTGGTTTGGACTTGTGCTGAGGAGGGATGCTGGGTATATTGGGAAAAGGATGCTAAGGATGGAGCTGCCAGGTAAGAGGAAAAGAGGAAGGCCTAAGATAAGGTTTATGGATGTGGTGAGAGAGGACATGCAGACGGTTGTTGTGAAAGAGCATGATGCAGAGGACAGGAAGAAATGAAAACAGATGATCTGCTGTGGCGACCCCTAATGGGAACAGCCAAAAGAAGATGATGATGATGATTGCATTTTATCAAATGCCTTACTTAAATCTTCTATCATGACTTTTGCTTCTACTTTTTTTTATAATATCATCTATTACTTCTTTTACTATCCATAATACTTTTCCATATCATTGTACATATGATATTCTATACCATCCAATCATGCAGTTTTATCCAGATTAAGGTCTTTCAATATTTCATTTAGCGCTTTCACATTTATATTCACATTTATATTTTTCTCCAAATTCTCATTATCTGCATTACTTAGTTTTTCCATTTCTGTTTCACTTTTGCCCCTGTCTTTACAAAAGTATGTTCTATATAATTTTTAGTCATATGAAGTATTCCAGTATTGTGCAGTTATTCTTTTTCCTTCACTATTCTTTAATTGCCTTATTATTCTTTTATTGTATTTTACTAATTTATTTAAATAAGACGTCACCTTGTCTTTTCTTCCTTGTAAAATATCTTTGTTTATATAACACCATTCTAGCCTTCTCTTGATTTGTATCATAAATTTACTTTTCTAGCTCATAAAAAACGTTCTTATCCCTCAATATTTCTTTAAACACTTATTGATTCAACTGCTTATATTTTAATTTCTCTGTCCTTCTCTTTTTATCTTGACAGTTCAAAAACACTTTTTATATTTTTCTTTGGAGCTTTTCCACCAACTTGTCCAATTTTCATAAAATGTTCTCATACCTATATGATCCTTCCATAATTTATTAATCTCTTTCCTGTCTTCTTTATTTAAATCTTTTTCATTAAGCCTTTTAACACCTTTACCTATTCTTATGGGTCCTTCTTTCTCGTGTATCTTTATCCATATAGCCACATGGTCTGAAAAGCCAGTCCTTTTTATCCCTTTTTGCAATATTTTTAAACTGTCATATACTAAAAATATTTAACTTGTGTTTTAATTTCACTTCTTCTGTAAGTTCAATGTTTATTATCCCATATGTACAGCTTTCCACTTTTCATTATATCTTATAAGTTTAGCATTACTAATATTTTCCTATATGTACATTTAAATGTTCTCCAGAATATACATCTACTCCTTATTTTAAGTATCATGCCCTTTCATTGTGCCACCCCTTGTTGCTCACTATCAAATCTTATTCACAGAATTTCCATTTCTTCTTTATTAAACTATATATCTCCTATTTTCCCAGAGAACCCCAGTCCTTTACTCTTTTCCTCATTAATACTTAAACCTAACACCCTTAGTTCTTTGTCAAGTGTTTTAATGGCTATCCTCATGAATTCTTTATTTTTAACAATTAATACTAGATTGTCCACATAAAAAAACATCACTGGAATCTGAATTCCCTCTGGTGTACAATATTTAGCTTCCTTCAATGACAATTTATCTTGCTAACTACTGCATTCACAATTAATGCAAATAAAATACTACTCACTGGACACTCTTGCTTAATACCACTCTTTATTTCTCTTGCCTCACTTAACCAACCATTAACCACTAGTCTTAGTTTATGTTTGTTATATGCAGATTTCAAAATGTTGATTATTTTACTACCTATATTATATTCTTTCAAAATCTCCTATAATGCTTTATACAGGATCTTGTCAAATGCTTTACTTAAATCTCCTACTAGTATTTTTAATTTTGTTTCCATATTTATTACATAATCTGCCAATACTCTTATTAACATTAAACATTCTTGATTTCCTTTTTCTTTTATTCCAAATATTGTTTCAGCCAGTAACTTATTAGCTTTACTTACTATTCGTTTTCTACTATTTTCATTAAAATCTTATAATCAACATTATTTAATGCTAGTTGTCTCCAGTTTTATGTCTGTTCTTTCTCCCTTTTTCCATATAACTTTCATTGCACCGATACATATTTTTCTCATCACTAACACATTTTTGAAACCATTCATTTAACACCTCTAAAAAGTATTCTTTTTGCCAGTCTTGCAAGTCTATATACATTAGATATTCAAGTCCATCTAAACCTTTAGCTATTTCTGCATTAACTGTTTTCAACACATTTTTAGTTCTATCATTGTAATATTTTCTTCCATCTTCTTATTGCATTCTTCAGTTAATTTTGTTGAGTTCCATTTATTTTTTTTTATACTATCACATACGGAAAAAATATTAAAAATATGTCTTTTAATTGCCTGTGTTATATCTTTTTGTGTATTCACTATACATCCTTCCTCATTCCTTAATTCTCGTATTACTCTTATCTTTTCTTTAACCGTTTACTTAGTTGTGGTGCTATTTCTTCTTTTCTTCCTTGTAAAAATATTTTTGTTTGAATAACTGTAGTGTATTGTTTTAAAATTTTGAAATGTTTATTTTTTATTGGCTGCTGAAGTTTTTCAGTGAACGCATTTTTCCTATTTAGGTTTGAGTATCTTTAGTGTGTGGTATTTCTGATAAAATTCTTGTATCAATTAAGGAATGAAATAATTTTCTGTTGGTTTATTTTTTATAGTATTGTCTCTTTTTCTAGAAACTCTTTTTTTGTTATCTATTATGTTTTTAAAGACTTGGTTACTGATTTCTTTAGAGTTACAACTATCTTGTCTTCTTTTTGTCCTTTGACATTCTAATACTTCTTTTCTATATTTTTCTTATAAACTAGTCCATCAACTTGTCCATTTTTTAGAAAATTGTCTCATGTTTATATGATCCAGCCATGGTGAGGTATTATCTCCTTTACATACTCATTTAGCTCTGATTCATTAATTCTTTTGATTCCTCTAACTATTCTTATATACACGTAGGGCACACTATGCAAAAGCGCTTATCCTCTCGTATCTAATGTTGCAATAAAAGACTTTTTTGGTTTTTACTTGGAGTCCGTGACTGTTTTCCTGGTGAATTTTCGTGGCTGGATCTCCTGTTTTGTTTTATACATATTCTTATACAACCTATGTTTTCTTGAATCTCCATCTGAATTGCTTCATGATCTGAAAAACCCATAACTTTAATTCTTTGATGTAATATACTTAAACTCTCTGATACTTTAAAGTAATCAATTTCAGTTCTCACATTACTCCTTTTGTATGTTCAGTGGTTGTTTTTCCATAAATGCATTTTACCACTTTTGATCGTATCTGAAATAACTTTTACATCCACCTCTTCTTTTTGCCTATGCCTTAAATCGCAATTGAAATTACAACTGAAGTCTCCCACTACTATCACTTACAGATTTACACTTACATAATGATGTATTTTCTGAAACACAATCTCTCTTTGTTTTTGTAAAGTGTCTGGGTAGAGTGAAATTACCCAATATATTTGATTCTTCCATCTCATATCTAATATTACTATTCTTCCTAATACTACTAGTGTATAATCCAAATTTTCTATACATTCTTTACAATAAAATTGCTACTATGCCTGAGCATTTTTCATGTCCTAAATTCCATATAACCTTGCCTTCCCATAACCCACTAACTTGTATTCTTTCTTCCTCTGTTGTTATTCTTATGTATATTAATACTATAATGTTCATAGCTAACATTATACACCATTCCAACACTCTTAGCCTTCATTGAACATTCTTTATGCTATTTATGTTAATGGCTAGGATTCTCACTTTGTGGAATAGATTCTGTTGCTTTTATGCTTTTCCTATTTTGTTTCATCCCGTACCTATATTTTTAAATTAATGTTTTCTATTTTTCACTCTTTTCCAATAGGATTTCTTTTACTTTTGACTCTTATGCAATTATCATCCCCTTCTTCACTTGAATTACTTACTTCTTCCTCTAGGTCTCCTTTTTTACTTTTTGTTTCCTTTTATTTACTTCCATTCCTATATCTTTCTCATACATTGCTTCTTCTTGTGTTTCTTCTATATCACCTACTAAAACACTCTCCTTATCTTGGTCTGATTTTGTTTCCTGTGTATAATTTTCTGTAGCATTTCAGTCCATCAATGAATTAACTATTTATTTACATTTTATACATTTTTGCTCACATTTTCTGCTTCATGACCAACTTTACCACAAATAAAACAATACCTTTTATCACAATTGTTGATTAAATGTTCATCTTTATCAAACAAAAACATACCTTTGGTTGTCCCCAGTATCTGACCAATCCCGTATTACCCTTGAAATTAATTTTACTTGGCAAATGCGTTATTTTATCATTTTGCATTTTCAATATAACACCACATTTTCAACCCCCAGTCCATAAACCTCTATTGTCATAGATCTTTGTAATGTCCATAAATCCATATACACAGTTTTTAAGTAGTCTTTTAAAATAATCTTTTTCAACTACTGTTCAAAATTGCATAAATACTCTATTTTTATGTTCTCTTTTAAATGCGTGCACAACACAGGTTCCTGGGTTTTCATTCCTTCTCCTTTCACACTCTTCTAAAAATGTCTCCATGTACTGCACCTCCTTGGAAATAATGTCAAAAAAGTATTTTTGCTAATATAAATAAAAACTCTTACCTCTCTGGGTTCGATATCCACTGGTGAAATGATGCTGTTCCATATTTCATACCTGCATAGTTCCTTTTCCATTTTACTACTAATTCTCACCTGATGCTTTCTTCTTACTTCTGCTGTCTTTTCTTGCTTCTTTTGTCTTCTCATACCATTTGCTCATACAATTTCAATTCTGGCCATTATTTCTTCCCAGAATGCTGCCTTCTCACTGTTTGGTTCACTCTGTTTAATCAATTCTTTTAAATAAGCATCCCACAGCCCTCTTGACTGCAGAGTTGTAACAGCACACTTAGGTGTTGCAGACACTGTTACAAACAGATTCTGCTGAAGTAAGTCTTCTGAATCTGCCATGTCCACTTCAACTCCCCTTTTTGCATTTTACTTGGCTCTCCTCCACTCTCTTTTCTCCCTTCTCCATTCTCCTCACTATGTATAACTTCTAACTATCTCAGCCACATTAGGCTTCTCAGCTGTTCAATTAACAGGTTCTTTTTCATCCAAAACACAAAAAACACCTTCTTCCACCTCCATGTTTGATTTTAGACTTTAGATTAAACCTGCTTCTCTGTGCCACCTCTGCATCCAGACTGGAACACAGGAAGCATAACAGCAAATTGAGTTCTTTATTGATAATCATCACTTATATATATATATATATATATATATATATATATATATTATTTACATTGTATATATTATTTACAATTATTTACACCTTTATACATTATTTACAATTATTTATACCTTTATACAGTATAAAACAATTTCATATTATTAAACACTTACCCCACCTTTTTTTCAAAGCCAAAAATGCATCTTTCTTCAAAATGTCTGATGAAATCCATTTCCCACTGAATTTTACTTCATTGAGTCTCTCCATCCATAAATACCATAGAATGAAAAATATTGTATCAATTTTTTCAACTTCTTTTCATTTTTGTTACCATAATATCAATTTTTAAACATGTTCATGTTTAAATGTTCAACCTTTTCAAGTCCTTTCAACATTTTGTTTTTATATTTTTTCTTGTAACTTCTTTTCTCTAGAACATTTCCAAAACATGTTCTGTTGTATCAAATTCCACACATTGGATACAATTCCTTTCTTGTTTTCTTTTATAAGGCATGTTAGCTTTAATGGGTAGTTTACCTATTGATAATCTCCACAAAAAATCTTTACATGCATGTATTTTCTTACATCACATAAAGCTTGTTTTAATAGCATTATTTTTCTCCACTTCTAAATGTTTCCAAAGGAAAAAAAAAAAACAATGTTCTTTCGTAGCATTCAAATACCATTCTTTCCTATTTTTTCAAAAATGTTTACATTCAGTTTCCATAAAAGGATTTTGTTATGATACACCTTTTATCCTCATTCATATAACTTTTATGGGTCTACTTTAATTTAACGAAAGCAGAATCCGTCAAATATGAATCCATCGACACATAAACAGTGAAATGCAGAAACGTCGAACGCACTAAATAGCGAAATCGGAAATGTCGAATTGTCATAGTTGGCCTGTCTGCGGTATAGCTCCATAAGGTAAGTGTGTGATAGTTACGGACCTTAGGGTTAGGGAGGGGTTAAGGGTAGTGTATAGATAGTTGTGTATGTGGGGTTTAGTGTAGGGTTACAAGTGGGGTTTTGGTGCTTTAATTTAGGGTTAGTAGTAGGGTTTTGGTTAGTGTATGTATGTATTGTTTGTTGTTGTGTTTGCGTAGGTAGTATGTTATGGGCAGTGGGGTTGGCCAACTATGGCGGTTTCGATGTTTAAATTTCGCAGTTTTGCATGTTCGACGTTATTGCGTTTCACTGTTTATGTGTCGACGGATTCATATTCGACGGATTCCGCTTTCGTTTAATTAAAGTAGACCCAACTTTTACTTCTTTTTCCTATCCACATTTTTCCCCCAAAAATGTATTCTGTTAAATTTTTATTTTCTATTTTGTAACTTACTAATGCCCTATACACATTCAAGGAAGCTTCAGGAACAATTGGGTTAATTAACTGTAATCCTCCTTCAAACTAGATTCAATCCCCATATGAACAAACATTTAATAGATATGATTTCTTTTTCATAATTAGATGGAATCATATAAATACTTACTAAATAAGCTAACTTATAGGTTCATAGGTATGTACTAAGCTATCTGCCCAAAGGCACTTATAAGCCTAGCCGGAATGTGTTGGCATTCGCTGCCCCCTTAGATTAGTTTCCTGTGCCTCTGTCCAGCAGAGCCACTGAAGTGATCCCCGGGGTAAACTTTCTGTTTCCCATCCACTCATCAAGGTTTCTCTTGAAGAGTGTTAGTGAAGAGCTCTGCCTAATGTAGATTGGAATCTTGTTCCAGGGCATGGGAAGTCTGTGGGACAGGAATCTATCCCTCCAGCATGTCCTATTTATTGTTGTGGTGAGGTTTAGATCCCTAGAGCATGTGGCTCGAGGGGATATGGTTTTCTTTAGGTGGAGCATGTCCATCAATTCTGGGTTGGACATGGCCTTGTATGTCAGGCAGAGATCACCTCTGAGTAGGCGGTATGCAACCGAGTACAGCTGGAGTTTCTTCAGTCCAGCGGCATAGGGCATCTGTTTGAGGCCAGTGATCCTCTTGGTAAGGTACTTCTGTGCTCTTTCTAGCTGTTGTAGGTGTCTTGTAAGGTACATCCAAAATGGGGCATTGTACTCTATGATGGGTCTGATGAGTGATGTGTAGAAGGGCACAATGACCTCTTTTGATCTGGATGCAAACCCTTTTGTGATTTGGTGGGCCACATAGAAGTATTTTCTAACCACTTTGGCAATGTGATTATCAAAGGAGAGATTACTATCTACTTGGGTCACCAGATCCCTTATTATGTCTTCAGTATTTAGGGGGCTGCCACCTATGTGGTAGTTTGTGGGTACTTTGTTTTTTCCAAAGGGGATGACTATGCAGATTTTGGCATTTAGCTCGAGGCCATGGTTTTGACACTAGGTGTCTGTCGCAGTGAGACCCTTTTGGAGGATGTCTGTGTCAGCTGGAAAGTAAATTATAGCCCCTAGTTTGCAGTCATCTGTGAACTTGGTCAGCCATAGTCCTCCTGTGCTTGCCTGTACCTCTGAGAAATATATGCCAAACAGGAGTGGTCCTAGGACTGAGCCCTGGGGAATGCCACTTGTAACCGGTTTAGAGTCAGACCTAGCTCCCGCAAATCTTACCATGTGGGTTCTGTCCATGAGCCAGTTGGCAATCCATCTCATGATGTAGGGGTTTATGTTCAGGCTGGTGAGCTTGTCTATAATATCAGAATGGGGAATAGTGTTGAAGGCCTTTGCGAGGTCTAGGTAGGCTGTGTGGACCACCTTTCCCTCGTCTATAGCCTTGGTAACTGTCTCAAAGAAGTCCACCAGTTTTAGGAGGCACGATCTGCCCGTAACAAAGCCAAACTGGGTAGGGTCCAGTGTTTGGAAGTTCCCAATGTCTCTGTTAATGAGATCCATGATGATGCACTCCATAGCCTTGCAGACCAAGCTAGTCAGGCTTATAGGGCGATAGTTCCTAGGGTCTGTTGTGGCTTCACTTTTGTGGAGCAGAATAACCGTTGCTGTGCACCACTCTTTGGGCAAATAGCCTGTGGAGAGGCTGAGTTTGAACAGTGTGTTTAGGTGAGGAGTTAGTTCATCTTTGCGCTCATGTATGACACAGCCTGGGACACTGCCCAGTCCCATTGATGCTGTATTTTTGGCTTTGGAGAGGGCTGTTTTAACCTGAGTGTCTGTACGTTCAGGGGCACTACATTTTTCTGGTATGGTTATGGGTCCTTTTGGGGGTGAGAGGGGGGGTGAAGTTTGCACTGAACCTGTCTACCAGGATATTGGCAATATTGGTTGGTTCAGTGTATTTTTTGCCATTCTGCACTAACTCTGAGCAGATCTGAGAATTGCCACTTAGATTCTTGACATAGCTAAAGAATGCCTTGTGGTTATCTTTGGAGTCCTTGGCAATTTTTCTTTCGAAGCTAGCCTTGGATGATTTTATGAGGGATCGTAGTTTCTTGCTGATACTGATCAGGGATATCTTCCCTTTTTGGGATTTTACTCTTTTCTGTACTAGTTTCCTCCTTCTATTGTATAGCTTGTTTATGGCAGGAGTCCACCAGACTGGTTTCCTTTTCTTGGAGGAGTGAGTCTTGGTTTTGCTTGGGATAGCATGATCCATGCATTATTGTAGGTGCCTGTAGAGTACATTAGTAAAGGATTTTGCAGCTTGGGCAGCATTATCCTTTAGCATGGGGGATTTGAAACTTTCCACCTCGGTCTTAAGTAACGTGAAGTTTGCTTTTGAAAAGTTTTTCACGGTGGTTTCTTTGACCGGGGATGAGGGGTGGAATGTGGATATCCAGAGTGATTAGTTTATGGTCATATCTAACCAGTGAGGGGTTGACCTCTGGTGTGGAACACAGGTCACCCATGTTGGTGATGACCAGGTCCAATATGTTGTCACCTCTGGTGGTGGTATTGACCAGTTGATCCAGGGCATTTGTGTTCATAAATTCTAGGAAATGTTGGGCAGGGGAGTTAGTACTTGAGTAGTTCTCCCAGTTAATGTTTGGGTAATTGAAATCAGCTAATATCAGGGTGTTTGGTAGGACCTTTATGTTTCCCAGTGTTTCTAGAAATGTGGAATGGTGGACCTGGGACATGGTGGGTGATCTGTAGCAAGCTACAATTTGAATTGCCATTCTGCCCATTGTTAGTTGCACGTGGATGATCTCTGAAGCATTGTGCTGTGCCACTAACCTGGAGGTGTGGGTATCCTTGATGAATATGGATACGCCCCCACCTTTTGTATTTTGGTCTGGGTTTTGTGGCCGAAATGTATGGTATGAGCTGTAGCCTGGTAGTGCTGGGTGCTCTCTGGAGCCTTAAACCAGATGTCTGTTACTGCACATATATCGATTTTCTCCATACTGAGGAGTACCTTGAGTGTGTGCATTTTGAGATTTAGACTTCTGGCACTGAGTAACATTACCCTCAGTTTTTTGTTACCTGTGCTATTTACGGCTGTTGGTTTGTCTTTTGAGCCTTGCCAGAAAAGGCACTAGGGGGTGGCAAGAGCCTTGGCCAGTATTCGAAAGCCTAAGGGTGACAGGTGCAAGCCATCTCTAACAAAGCAGCATGGCTTGTCGAGCATGTTATCCCAGGCTGACAAAAACTGGATTCCCTTTGAATGACACCAGAAGCTTAGCCAATTGTTGAAATTGATCATTATTTCTTTATACCGTAGTATCATTCTTGGTGAGGGCAAGATGCTATTCAGGGTCAGTGTCATACTGGCCAGGGCTATGTGATCAGAGAGCTCTTCCATGTCTCTTTTCATGTAGTCCAGGGAGGTATGGCTCAGGTCATTCACACCAACATGGACAATGACAGAGTCATATTTGTACTTGTTCTGGAGTGACCTGAGTGCTTGTGTTATGTGGTGGATCTTGGCACCTGACAGGCAGCTAACAGTAACCTTCTCCTTATTCAGCCTAGTGAGTGGGACGTCAGTGTGCCTGACTGTAGAGTCACCTATTACTAGTGTATTGGGTATGTTATTTTGCCTTAAGGGCTGTGATTGTGTGGCACACTGGTTTTGTGAAGTATGTTTCATGGTTAGTGTTGGGGGGTGGAGGTTGCTTGGATATCTGCTTTGGAGGTCTCTGTTGCTTTTGCAGATTCTTATTTAGAGCCTCCGAGTATGTTTTTGAGTATTTATGTGTGTTTTTTGCCAGTGCTGGTTTCATAGGTCTATGTGAGACTGGTGGTGTGATGCAAGTAATTCCCTTCTCCTCTTGACTGTCTGGTCCAGTCTTGGGTTGAGAGAGCTTAGCCTCCAGTTTGGCTGTATAATTGCATCTCTCACATGTATTAATGTTTGGTGGTTGGAGGAGAGGGTTGTCTGTGTACATGAGGCAGTTGTAACATTGCCTCAAAATCCCCAGATTCAACAGTTGGACCGGAGAGTACACCTGAAACTGCCCTTTTGGGCATGCCTGGATAGGTACTGTGAGCTGCTTTACTGATTGGTTGGTAAGGTTGAATAGAGAGCCTTGTCCTTCTCTACAGTATGGGGGGGGTCTAGTGCTAAGGTTTATTAGTGCTTGTTATGAATTTTGAGCAAGTACCGGGCTGAAAAGTGAATGCTTTGGGTGGTTAAGTTGAAAGTTTGTCTAGTTCCAAGGGAAAAATTGAAGACTAGACTTTGTGGAGCTGGGAATAGTTATACCCTGGCTAACCAGCGCTGCCTGGCATGCAAAACCGCGCTAATGTGGGTTTTATAGCAGGGAAATGAAAGAGATATAAATTAGACCAAAATGGTCAATACACAACTAATTTCTGGGCTGAAACCACTGCTCCAGGGACAGATAGGCTGCTCAAAGCTCCCCTCTCTCACAGGTGAACAGAGAAACTTCCTTCTATCCAAGTAAGGTATGGGCAAACACAGAAACTTGTAAAACAGCCCTGAATTCAGCACTTACCTGAAAACTGGACTATACTAGCTTAGAAAGGTGGGAAAACAAGTATATTTTTTCTTTTTTTCAGTAAATAAAGCAGATACAATAAAAAACCCCACTTTAAACACACAGAAATGGCTATCACACTTGAATGTGTAGCCTACAACAGCTAAACAGGTAATTTAAACACAAAAACAACTTTGTTAAAGTGCAGGCAGTAAAATAAGTTGCCTAATGTAATAGAATTTGTCAAATAAACTTTTTTCTTGTATGATGATCTATATGACTTTCAAAATGTACATATATCTCTTAATTCTTGAAACATTTTCTCACATTGTTTTTGCTTATGGTCATTTGATCCAACTACTATTCCTAATATATCTAAAACCTTTCATTAAACTGTATATCTTCTATATTTCCCATGAATAAAAAAACTTTACTTTTGTCCTTGTTTATGCATAAACCAAGTATCTTTAAGAATTTAATTTCCTGATTGTCTCCTACATCCATTCTTTATTTTTAGTAATTAACACTATTATTATTTGCATATGTATATATTATAGGTAATCACATTTTCTATGTTATCTTATATTCTCTCATATTTAATATTATATTCATTTTATTGACAATCACATTTAAAACTAAATCAAATATGATAATATTCGCTGGGCATCCTTGCCTTATTCCACACTCTATTTTTATTTCCTCACTTAACTATCCATTTAAAATTATTCTTACATTATTTTTTTCATATGCTGACTTAAATACATTTACTATCCTTTCACTTTTATAATAAGTCAGTAATATATCCCATAAAGATTCATATTGCATTAAATGGTGGAAGTTAAAAAAGGGTGATTGTGAAGTGGAGTTCAGGGAAGAGTTAAGACAGGCACTGGGAGGCAATGAAGAGTTACCGAATAGCTGGGTAACTACAGCAGAGCTAGTAAGGGAGACTGCTAGGAAAGTGCTTGGTGTGACATCTGGACACAAGAAGGAGGGCAAGGAGACATGGTGGTGGAATGATGAAGTACAGGAGAGTATACAGAGGAAGAGGCTGGCAAAGAAGAAGTGGGAGTGTCAAAGAGATGAAGAAAGTAGACATGAGTATAAGGAGATGAAGAGAGATGGTGAGGGCTAAGGATAAGGCATGTAGAGAGTTGTATGAGAGATTGGACACTAAAGAGGGAGAAAATGACCTGTACCAATTGGCTAGACAGAGGGATAGAGCTGGGAAAGATGTGCAGCAGATAAGGGTGATAAAGGACAGTGAGGGAAACATACTCACAAGTGAAGAGAGTGTGTTGAGTAGATGGAAAGAGTACTTTGAGGGGCTGATGAATGAAGAGAATGAGAGAGACAGTAGGTTGGATGATGTGGGGATATTGAATCAGGAAGTGAAGCAGATTAGCAAGGAGGATGTAAGGACAGCTATGAAGAGGATGAAGAATAGAAAGGCTGTTGGCCCAGATGACATACCAGTGGAAGCATGGAGGTGCTTAGGAGTAATGGCAGTGGAATTTTTAACCAGATTGTTTAATGAAATTTTGGAAAGTCAGAGGATGCCTGAGGAGTGGAGAAAAAGTGTTTTGGTACCTATCTTTAAGAATAAGGGTGATGTGCAGAGTTGCAGTAACTATAGAGGGATACAATTGATCAGTAACAGCTTGAAGTTATGGGAAAGAGTAGTGGAAGCTAGGTTAAAAAGGGAGGGGATTATTAGTGATCAGCAGTATGGTTTCATGCAAGGAAAGAGCACTACAGATGCAATATTTGCTCTGAGAGTGTTGTTGGAGAAATATAGAGAAGGTCAGAAGGAGTTGCATTGTGTCTTTGTGGACTTAGAGAAAGCATATGACAGGATGCCTAGAGAGGAGTTGTGGTGTAGTATGAGGAAGTCGGGAGTGGCAGAGAAGTATGTAAGCGTGGTACAGGATATGTACAAGGGTAGTGTGACATTGCTGTGGACTGTGGTGGGAGTGACAGAAACGTTTAAGGTGGAGATGGGATTACATCAAGGATCAGCTCTGAGCCCTTTCTTATTTGCACTGGTGATGGACAGGTTGACAGATGAGATTAGACAGGAGGCCCCGTGGACTATGATGTTTGCAGATGACATTGTGATATGTAGTAAGAGTAGGGACCAGGTTGAGGAGACCCTGGAGAGGAGGAGATATGCTTTAGAGAGGAGAGGAATGAAGGTCAGCAGTGCTAAAATAGAATATATATGTGTAAATGAGAGGGAGGGTAGAGGAATGGTGAGGTTGCAGGGAGTAGAGTTGGTAAAGGTGGATGAGTTTAAGTACTTGGGATCAACAGTTCAGAGTAATGGCGAATGTGGATGAGAGGTGAAGAAGAGAGTACAGGCAAGGTGGAATGGGTGGAGAAAAGTGTCAGGAGTGATTTGTGACAGATGGGTACCAGTAAGAGTGAAAGGGAAGGTCTACAAGAGGGTAGTGAGACCAGCTATGTTATATGGGTTGGAGATGGTAGCATTGACAAAAAGGCAGGAGTCAGAGCTGGATGTGGCAGAGTTAAAGATGTTAAGATTTGCACTGGGTGTGACTAGGATGGACAGGATTAGGAATCAGTATATTAGAGGGTCAGCTCAGGTTGGACAGTTTGGAGACAAAGCAAGAGAGGTGTGATTGCGTTGGTTTGGACATGTGCTGAGGAGGGATGCTGGGTATATTGGGAAAAGGATGCTAAGGATGGAGCTGCCAGGTAAGAGGAAAAGAGTAAGGCCTAAGATAAGGTTTATGGATGTGGTGAGAGAGGACATGCAGGCAGTTGGTGTGAAAGAGCATGATGCAGAGGACAGGAAGAAATGGAAACAGATGATCTGCTGTGGTGACCCCTAACGGGAACAGCCGAAAGAAGATGATGATGATTGCATTTTATCAAATGCCTTACTTAAATCTTCTACCATGACTTTTGCTTCTACTTTTTTTTTATAATAGCATCTGCTACTTCTTTAACTATCCATAATACTTTTCCATATCATTGTACATATGATATTCAATACCATCCAATCATGCAGTTTTATCCAGATTAAGATCTTTCAATATTTCATTTAGCACTTTCACATTTATATTTTCCTCCAAATTCTCATTATCTGCATTATTTAGTTTTTAACTATCCATTTCTGTTTCACTTTTGCCCCTGTCTTTACAAAAGTATGTTCTATATAATTTTTAGTCATATCAAGTATTCCAGTGTTGTGCAGTTATTCTTTTTCCTTCACTATTCTTTAATTGCCTTATTATTCTTTTATTGTATTTTACTAATTTATTTAAATAAGACGTCACCTTGTCTTTTCTTCCTTGTAAAATATCTTTGTTTATATAACACCATTCTAGCCTTCTCTTGATTTATATCATATATTTCCTTTTCAAGCTCATAAAAAAACGTTCTTATCCCTTAATATTTCTTTAAACACTTCTTGACCCAACTGCTTATATTTTAATTTCTCTGCCTTTCTCTTTTTATCTTGACAGTCCAAAAACACTTTTTATATTTTTCTTTGGAGCTTATCCACCAACTTGTCCAATTTTTCATAAAATATTCTCATACCTATATGTTCCTTCCATAATTTATTAATCTATTTCCTATCTTCTTTATTTAAATCTTTTTCATTAAGCCTTTTAACACCTTTACCTATTCCTATGGGTCCTTCTTTCTCATGTATCTTTATCCATATAGCCACACGATCTGAAAAGCCAGTCCTTTTTATCCCTTTTTGCAATATTTTTAAACTGTCATATACTAAAAATATTTAACTTGTGTTTTAATTTCACTTCTTCTGTAAGTTCAATGTTTATTATCCCATATGCACAGCTTTCCAATTTTCATTATCTCATGTATAATTTTAGCATTACTAATGTTTTCTTCCTTATTATTAATTTACAATTAAAATCCTCTACTAATATTATATCCATATTAACACCTACATAATTTAGACTTTTTTAACATTATTTCTCTTTCTTTGTTTGTAATGTATGCATATATTGCTATAAATCTGTAAACATTTGTTTTCCATCTTAAATCTATTACTATTATTCTTCCCAATTCTACTAATGTAAAATCTAAGATTTTAATGTTTTCTTGGCATAATGCACCTATTCCTGAGCATGTATCTTTTGCCCTATTCCATACAATGTTTTGCCCTCATAATACTTCAGTTTGAAACTTCTCTTCTTCTATCAAAATTCTAATATATTCTAATATAATTATGTGTGTATCAAGTGAGGCACACCATTCTAAAATACATTATCTTCTTTTAATATTCTTCATACTATTAACATTTAAAGCTAAGATGTTCAGCCCTTAAAATAAAATTATTATTTTCCTTTCTCTAATCCTTTACCTTTTTTGTTTTCTTTCACAATTACACTTTTAAATGTTCTTTTCCTCTCTTTCACCCTTTTCCCTATGAAATGTTTCCTTCCCCTCACATCTTGCCAGTTTGCATATTCTTCTTCCCTTGTATCAAGCACCTCTTCTTCCCCTTCCCTTTCCCCATCTTTTCCATCTATTATATCTTTATTTCTTTCCTGTGTACTAACCTGTCTTCCTTTTTCCTTGTCTATATGTATGTCTATGTCATTTACCAGATTCTGTATATATTCTTTTCTTGTAACTTCCATATTTTCTTCACAATCCACCAATGTATGTCCAGTTTTTACATTTCATATCACATTTTCTTGCTTCATGCCCTGTTTTTCCACAAATAAAACATTTTTATCACATTCAGTAATCAAGTGTTTATTTTTTCCACAGAAAACATGCTTTTGGCTGCCCTCTATATTTAACAAATCCTCTGTTACCATTCACATTAATTACACTTGGAATATGTACATTTTCTTTTTCCATTTTCAAAATAATTCCACAGTCCCAATTCCCAGTACATAAACCTCTGTCATCATATATTTTTGTTGTGTCCATAATGTCTTTACATATACTCTTTAAATATTCTTTCAATTCCTCTTTTTCAATTTCTGTTCTAAATTGTATCTTTTTGGTTTCTCTATGAAACATCTGCACCACATACTCACTCCAAGGATTATTAAAGTTCTTTTTTTTGCTCATATAGTTCTAAAAAAGTTCTACATATACTGTCTTGTCTCAAAAATATATCATAGTACATTTCTTTATTAATAAGAATAAAGGCTCTTCCCTCCTTGTGTGACACACTCAGTGGTGCCGTTACTATGTCCCATACTTCATCCCTGCCAAGTCCTTTCTCTTTCTTACTGCTTACTCTTATAATGAATTTCTCCTTTATTCCTCCACTTCTTTAACTCTTCTTTCTTCTTCTTTCACCATTCATGCATAGGATTTCTTTTTCACCGTGCCTTCAATGACCTCATCTTCTTGTATTTTTTTCATAATCTCACCCCGTGAAGCTGCCACTTATTTCTCTGATTCACTGTGAGTGATCATATTCTTTAGGTAAGCATATCACAACCCTCCTGACTGGAGGGTTGTTACCACACAGTCTTGTGTTGTATCTTGATACTCAAACAAACCCTGCTGAAACAAATCCTCAGTCAGCATTCACTGCATCTGACACTTTAACTTGCCTTTAAAAAGGTTCAGCTGCTTTTTCCACCATCTTTGTTACACTGTAGTCTCTTCTTGACTTTTCCTTTACCTCCAATTCCTTCTCTGACAAATGCATCACATCTGCTGTCCAAATGACCGCACTATAATTTGAAAAACCTTGCCATTATCCTTTACAACCTCCATGTTTGCTCTGACCGGCTTCCTGTTTTTCCGAGCTGCCTATTCATTCAGACTGGAAGACAGGATGCACCACAATGAAAAGAGTCCCCATGCATAAATGAGTAGGGGAAGTTCCCTGATGCTGTGGCCAAATTTCCTTTAATAGTCTATATGCTATCTTCGGTCTCCCCTGAAAAGGGGCTACTAGCCTAGTGGGACTAACTCGGTGAACAAAGTATAAATAAAATAAATATTACAGCCTAAAAGAAAAAAATATAGCAGCAAAGAAGACTGATTTGTAATGTGAGTATTTATTTAGTATGCAACATGAAAGGAAACAGCATGTTTTGGGAAAAAAATTACAAAAGTTAGGAAATTAATAAACGTATCTAGGATTCATTAGAAGTGGTACCCTTATATCATTTTCTGATCATAATAACCATATTGCCTCCACAGCTTCCACATTCTACCTTAATGCTTTATTATAAAATATGCACGATACTGTATAATAACAGCTAAACTTTAATGCCATATAACTCCTGTCTGCAGAGAACAGGGAAAAATACTTTCACATTACAAGGAACTGCAACTATTCATGCTATGCCTCCCACAATGTTGTTACATATTTGTATTTTACCTTAGGGGCAGGTATGTCTGCACAACTTGTTCTTCTATTCCAAAATAAATGGCACAATAGCTGAACAACAGACTCAGTGGTTTGTGTTCAGGAGACTAAATCATATAATATACTTTTGTAATATACAGAAATATGTTTTCAGACTGCTATGTTGGCTTCTAGTTATCAATATGCTTGCACGGGGAAAAATCACAATTTGTGCTTTTACAGAATATAAACGTTCAATAGTAATTGGGTTCAAAGTGACATAAGAAATATTTCTGTTTATACTACTAGATGATTGCTAACAAGGATTCATACTTCTGCAGTTGAATAAGCTTCTTTCAACAACAAGGTAACTGGCAAGCTTCTAACAATGACTGTCAACATTTTTATTCTTTGTGACAATATTTGGGTTTGCATTATCATATCCAATTGCGGAGTAATCCATCTATTCTAGTATATGTATTCAAAGTTATACTCAAATACACTCACAGAATTTTCTTTCTCAGAAAAAATCATTAATGATAAGTGTAAGAACAAACTAACAATCACTCACACCCATGTGCATAGAAGGCATCCATGGAACAAGAAGGCAAAGCATCCAGCAAAGTGTTGTATGGATAATTAACCATAGAGGATAATGCATTAGCAGCCACTGACAGACATGCATTGTGTATGCAAATACAGTACACAATAAATGGATGATAAATACATTTCTCTGTGGTTGCCAATTTAGTATACTTCTTAACACATAACAATGCAGCTATAAAATCAATTTTACACAAAGGAGTCTGCATTTTATAAATGCTAACATATTAGAAATCAGAACAGAAACTAAAAAAAAAATCATTGAAATAGCGTTAGCTGGAATGTGTCAGCCACTATGCAAACCAAACACTTATCAGTCATCAGCTTTGTTATACGTCTTATTCAGATTAAACAAACTGATAAATAATCTTGTGGCATGCAAATGCCATCACATTTCTAACTCATTTCCTACAATCAATGCGCGTTAAATTTGCTAGTTTTAGGAACGGTGCAAATTGTCCTTTGCATGAAATCAGACATTTAGCATAGTGCTGAGAGTCTGTGAGGCAGGCAGGAGGGTAATGCTGAAAGCAGGACTGTTCTGTGGGAAGTGGAGAGGGTGGCAACCATATTACATAAATCAAATACATTTGGAAAGAAATACAGACTGCTGGAATGGATTAACTTCTCTGTAAAGTTTTGTAAATCTCTTAAATAAGTGAATGTCTGAAAAGAACATTAACAAACATACAAATCTATGACAACTATTGCTTTATGAGTCCTATTTGCATAATCAATGAAGAAATTACATAGTTTATCTACCTATGGCTTTGCATTGGATGGTATATGTTTTATTATTGTTGTTAGCAAGATCCTTGACTGACACCTGTATTAATAATTCTGCAATCAGAATGTTTTATTATATGAGTTTCTGTTTCTGTTGCTTTTTTATAGTGTTTATATGTATCTGCAAAATGTTGCTACAATGTGTTTTAATACACTTGTAAGGAAAACTGTTTTGGAAAGGAAAATAGTTCTAAAGAAAAGAAAAGCCTAAAGGAAACCGTGCTGAGAGGGAAAAAATAGACAGGGGAATCATATGTCAGGCTTGCCACATGGAAAGGTGATGGTGACAAGTCTGTTTGAAAAATCTTTTCTCAAACTATCATAGCTAATCTGGACTATACATGGAAGTGGGTTTTTCTGTGTTTCTTGATGTAGCATATCCTTTCTGGTGTCTGTCACTATCTAAAGAAATCGTGATTTCAACAGAGGCTGGGATTCATAAACTGGTTATATAACTTGTGGTATAGAGAAGCATTTGTAGTGGCCATGTGCAGGGTGTGGGAGCCAAAATGCACAATTTGTGTGATATGAAGCAAATGTGGAATAGTGCAGGATCGGATGACATGGAAATAAGAAATCCCGTGCAAATGAGTAACAAGAAATATGCAAATGCAGGAGGCCTCCATGGCAGTGTGATTTAGAGACATATAAAAAGGTGCCACTGTGCTTCCACACTCATTCAGATTGAACACCATGATCTACAGAGTGCAGGATAGGAGCCATGTTAGGCATAACATTGCCCATGCAGAAACAAGGAATATCACAAAAAGAGTCTTTGGACTACTAAAGGGTAGATTCCACTATGTATCCACCTCCAATGGAGCATAACAATATAGCCTAGAAGTATGCAGCAAAAAATTTGCAATGTATGCTATGCTACACAACACAGTCTTGTATAAACAGGCAGAGCAGGATGATAACACCATGTCCTGACACCCCATACATGCAACAGCATCAGCCTGGCAGGATGGATATACAGGGAAAGAAAATGAAGGAGGGAAGCTATAGCTGAGGCAGCAACAGGTTCAATACTCTTCAGCACTGGCCAAGTGGTGACATGCAGTTAGTTCACAGTTATGGGCCATGACATAGACAGCACAGAATTAAATGATGCATTCTGTAACACAGGCTGTGCAGGTCATCCCCACATCACAAGTAGTGTACATATCACACACTGTATCTGAAGGGGACATAGGTTACCTAAGGGTAATAGGGGCTTTGATGAGGTCATGTTTGAAGCACTGACCTCTACAGGTTAATCTGTATCCCTTGTCGTAGGTATTCTCTCCTCCCAGAATGTCACAGACAATGCCACTGTACCATCAGACTGCGTAGCCAGCATGTCACCATCATTGTCAGCCACAGCATCCCTACTGGCATCAGCCCTCTGTTGCCCCACTGTGATGGAACCTCAACTAGTAAAACCTATAAATCCATGAAATACATGACAGCATTATGAGCCTACAGTGTTATGGTTGTACTATCCACCTTTGGCATGCATACTATGATACATGTTAAACATTTCAGTAAATGCTACTGAACACATACCTTGTTGGGATGGACATTGCACCTGCATACAAGATGTTCCAACAGGACAGAGGTGCAGACTGCCAACAATCATAGCCATTGCATTAGATGTGTACACATGCATCATACTATTTTGATATGATCAGTACTAACCTGCTGCATCAACTATGGGCACACAGGTAATAGTTGTCCAGCCTGATCCTACAATCAAACCACTACCCAGTATAAGGGGTCAGTCCTCCTGGCCAGCAAAAAATACCAAGCTCCCCACAATCTTCATCAGCTGCAGCAGTGGTGGTGGTCCAACTAGCTGTGATACTCATGTCCACCATAATGTCCCAAGCCTTCTGCTATGCTTGGCAGAACATATCTATAACCTTTGTTTATACCTGTTGTGGGGACCAATTATGGCCTCTGACAGCATTCACATCTTGAAACATGTGCTGGTCTGCAGCACCTCTGGGTAGTAGGTTCATGTCATGCATGTCAATGGCCTGCAGCAGCACACCATTCTCCTGGCCTTTGAACTTTACAGGTGTTGTATGCTGTGGTGCTCATACATGTCCTTGTATACTTGCAGGCAAAAACATGTAATGTAGTGTGCACATGTACTCACCTACACTATGCATTTGTTATTATCCAAGGCTGCCTTCCCCTCTACTCAGTTATAAAACTTGGCTCACATCTATGGCACTGTACCTGCAGATATGAAAGGCTATGCCACTCTTCTGGCCTGTGTATGCCACAATATCCTATGGAATATCCAAACATATACAACTGCATGTGTAGCAGAGTGGCTGGTGGTCCTGAATGCAACTTATGTGAAAATCTGTGTGCCTCAGCACCTACATGCCTTTACATGTCTGCACATTGAGTTACCATGCAGTTTTTTGTTGGATTGCACATATGTGCCCACTTCTACAAATGTGCACTTACACAACATAGGGACTAATCTTCCTTCCTCCCGAAAGGCAACACAGACATTGCAGGGTTGCAGTAGGTACATTATCAGATATGGTCTTTTTTCTTCTCTCTGTATTGCTCTATGATCACAGTACTTTTGCAGTTATTTCACTAAGTTTTGTTTGTGTGTTTCACAGTACTGTTGTGCACAATGGCTAAGTCATTCTTTTATGAAGATAAGATGACACATATAGAATGGTGAGAATGCTAACGAGGCAGATAGTGCCATTGTCAGTGAATCATTTAGCCTGCATACTGCTCTGTCACTACCTAGCAGTATGAGTCATGTGCATACTATTTAGGTTCATAGGTTCATATGTAGGTACTAGGCTATCGACCCTGGGGCCTGTATAAGCCTAGTACAAGGAATGTGATATTTATGGATGTTCACCAGCTCATTGAGGATTTATAGCACTGTGGTAAGATGGAGCACTAGACTGGCATGTGATTCAGTAAAATGTGTCTGTGCACACAGATCTGCTACAATGCTGGTCTAGTAGACTTACTGAATGGCTATGACTGCTTCCTTAAGGGACAAATGCAAAGTTCCTGTTCTTTTTGCACAAGGACAAAAAGGATTGCCTAATGAGGTGGTGTGATTTATTTATTTTATTTATTTACATTTGTTGACCGTTGGTGTCTGACTGGACGTAGGTCCATTTTCAGCGGAGGCCCGGGGAGAAAAGCTCCACAGTTAAAATAAACAGACAGTAGTTACATTGGATTACATAGTGATTAACAATTTGATTAACATAGCAATTAATTGCAAACATATTTGCAGATGAAGAACATAGTACATCAGTAGACAACTAGAATCTTAATCTGTGAAGTACATAACAGACATTAACAAATGTTGCAATAAGAAGTTCCTGCTGTATAATAAGTACTAGGCTTATGAGCATCTGAGCTTGCTATAATCAAGGTAGTTAGTGGGGTGGAAAGAAAGGTAGTGGTTGGATGGGGTGGGTGATATTAGAGTGGGAGTTGCAAGGGCATAGCCAGCATGTTTTTAGGTGTGCTTTTAGTAAAGTTTTGAAGTGGGTGCATGATGGTACAGAGGTAATTGTAGGTGGGAGGGAGTTCCATAATTTGGCTATGGCGTAAGAGAATAGTGCTTCACCAGCAGAGTTATTGGCTTTAGTGATCTGCAAGTGATTTTTGTTGCTGGATCTTAGTAGTCTGATGGTGCGATAGGGTTGGAGTAGATTCTGGAGGGATGGGACATTTAGTGAATGGTTTACTAGTTTGTGTGGTGAGTGAGAGTTGATACCACTGAAGGAGGTGAGGGAGTTCAAGCCAGCCCAGTTCAGCAAGTGAGAGACAGTGGTGACTACGGTAGGATCCCCCTGTGGCAAATTTGGCGATTTTGTTGTAGCAGGTCTCTAGCTTGTATAGATCGCGTTGCCTTAGGTTGGTATATATTGGAGAGGCATAAAGTAGGGTGGAGATAAGGTGGGAATTTGCTATTGAAATCTTTACTGCTTTGGTGAGAAGTTGCTTATTTCTGTATAATGCTCCTAGTTTTTTGTGGACTTTTTTTATGGTCATGGATATGTGAATGTCGAATTTTAGTTTATTGTCTATTTACACTTCTAGCAATTTGGTGTGTTTAGTTGGGTATATAGTGGTGTTGTCTTTTACTGTGATGTTAAAGTGAGAGTTGTTTTGAGTATGTTTGGTGGGTTGGAAGATGAGTAGTTTAGTTTTGTTTGGGTTGAATATTAATTGGGCATCGGATAACCAAGTTTCAACAGAGGAAAAGGCTTCCTGTATGACTTTTTGCAGTTTGGATAGGGACTGGGCTGAGCAGATGATGACTGAGTCATATTGTATGAGTGTGCCATGTTTGGTGGCAGAGGCTAGATTATTGGTGAAAACAGAGAAGATTAGGGGTCCAAGGATGGATCCTTGGGGAACCCCTATGGAGACAGGTAGTTGGGGAGATATGTCATTCTGTCATACAACGGATTGTTGGCGGTCAGACAGGTAACTCTGAAACCAGTTGGTGACTGATTAAGAGAAGGATAGGTTATTGAGGACAGAGATGAGTTGTTTGTGTGGGACTATGTCAAATGCTTTAGATAGGTCTAGGAAAGTAGCAGAGGAGAGATAGCCATTGTTTTTATGCTGAAGGATAGTGTTAGTAAAGGAGAGTAAGGCAGTGGTGGTGCTATGGTTTAGTCAGAAACCATGCTGAGTATTGGAAAGGAGGTTGTTAGTAGGGAGGTAGTCTGAGACCTGAGAGTGTATGCATCTCTCTAGTATTTTGGAGAGTGGAGAGAGAATAGCTATGGGGCGGTAATTGGTTAGTTCTGTGGAGGGGCCGCCTTTGTGGAGGGGAATTATATGTGATACTTTCCACAGTGTGGGAATGTAACTTTCTGACAGAGATCGGTTAATCAAGATGGATACTGGGTAGGCCAGAACATCAGCCTGCGATTTGTAGGTATTCACTTGGGAGGTTGTCTGCTGCTAATTTGGTGAGCTTAAGTTTAGTTAAGAGTTTTTTTTATGTTGGAGGTACAGGAGAAAAGGAAAAGGCAGTGGGGAGATTACTATTTGAAGGTGTGGGTTGGAGGGGAGGGGGGGTTGTGTTGTTTAGCTAGTGATAGTATGGTTTGTGTGAAGTGTGTGTTGAATGAGGTAGCAATATTTTCGGAGGAGTGAAGGATGTTAGTAGGAGGGGTGCTGACTTTACCTGGGTGGAGGATGGAGTTTATGGAGGACCAGAATTGTTTGGGGCTGTGTTGGGAGGAGTCCAGGGCAGACTGGTAGTATTGGAATTTGTCCTGTTTTATTAGCTTTTTGACTCTATTGCATAGTTCTAGGAATTTCTGTCTAGTTGAGGGGTTTTGGTTTGCGCCAGTGCTCTCAGGCTTTATCCCTGTTTTTCATTTCTGACTTAGTGGTTTTGTGTAGCCATGGGGAGGGTTGTGCTTTGGTTCTGGAAAGTCTTATGGGGGCATGGTAATTAAGGATGCTCAGGAAGGTAGTATTAAAAAATTCAACTGCGCCATCAAGACTGAGGTACTTTAGAGGATGCCAGTTACATTCTTTGAGGGATGAGATGAATGTGAGTGGTTTAAAGTTTAGTTTTTTTATGTATTTGATGGTAGATGACAGGTTTAGCTTGGTATAGGTATTTTTTGAGTAGGAATGTTGTGGAGTGATCACTGAGGCTATCTGATAGGCAGCCTGTTATATATGACTGGAGGCTCTTACTGACTAGTATCCAATCCAGGGTAGTGTGCTTGCTGGCATTTTTATTTATCCTGGTTGGTGACTGGACTAGTTGGGTGAAGTCATGAAGGTTTACATAATGGGTGGGATGGTTGCCAGAACAGGATTGCCAGTCAATATTGAAATCGCCTAAAATTATAGTTTCTTGGGGGAGATGGTGGGTAGACCAGCTGAGGAGGTTTTCTAGTGGAGGGATATTTTGGCCAGGTGGGAAGTAGCATCCAATTATGTTGATGGTTTTATTTTGGTTTATTTTGAGGTTGAAATATATTATTTCTTCATTGCCTATTTGTGTAGCTGATGATTTTAAGATCTGGATATTTAGATGCTGTTTAAATATTATAGCTACACCGCTTCCTTTCTTGTTTAGCCAGTCTACTCTTAGTCTGCCGTAACTGGTAGGGAGTATTTGCTCACTGGTAATGTGAGGTTTTAGCCAGGTTTCTGTCAGGATGACTATATCTGGGGAGTACAAGTCTATGGTGGCATGGAGTTCATGGACTTTGTTGGATATACTTCTAATATTTAGGCTTAGTAGAAGGAGGTCACTTGGCTTTCTATTGGTTGTGATATGGGAGAAGTTGTGGTTTCTAGTCTGATTAGGAGGACTGGGGTTGGAGATGGTAGGGCCAGGGTTGGGGTGGATGTCTCCACTTAAGGCTAGTTTTGATGTTTACTTTGGAAAGTGATTGCCTGGCTCATTTTGGTACTAGTGTTGTCTGATGCTGCAGAAATCACCCATAGACAGAAACACTGCAGGCATCTCTGTGATGACCTGAAACATCACCACCCTGATAGGCTTTGGCAATGTGAAGAAGAAGTTTAGAGGATGCAGAGAGGGATATGTTGACATGTATTTTTAGTGCCAGGTGTTAGCCACTTATGGGAGTGGTAATTCTTTTATTTTACAGGTGCGGAGGAGTCTTGGTTAAATATGGTAGGCTGCTGTAGAAGGCAGAAGGACCTCTCCAGGTAGTGAGTCGCATATGTATTGTAAAGCCTTCCTGTAGACAACTGCAATGCTGTCTGTATGTCTTATGATCTTCTTTTTATGTTGTCTCCCATATGAAGGCCCAGTTGTGCAGAGGAGGTGGCATAGCAATGGCCAGCCTGGTCTCCTCCAGTGGCTGTGGCTGCTACTGGGCACTATGTTTTGCCTCTCAGAAGTGGAAGCAAAGGCTCACCTGTTGGATGTGATAGAGGGTTTGGTGGTGCCATCTCTTTTGGTGTCTCAGGAAAGGAGATGAAGGTTCCTGTTTTGAAGCTGTAAGGATAAATCACATATGGTGACTCAGCAGCAATGGCAGAATCTTTTGGCTGCTGAGGTACACTGGCAGCTTGATGCCCAGATCAGCAACATGGAGTGTATTTTGGAATGGATTGTGGAGTTACTTGACTGGCAGGCATTGGCTATCAGGACACCAGAGGAGCAATCAGCACATGACATTCATCTTCCAGGGATAGCAACATGGAGTGTATTCTGGAATGGATTGCTGAGTTGCTTGACTGGCAGGCATTGACTATCAGGCCACCAGAGGAGCAACCAGCACATGACATTCATCTTGCAGGAATGCAATGGCTGGGGTTGTCACCTTTTGGGCTGGTCTTGTAGCCAACCATTCCAGCAGCCCACTCTGTCCCCATCCTTGTGTTACTCCTCCCTTCTATATCATTATTCATTCCTTGTTCATTGTCTTGCACTCCTCATCACCACTTATCTGCTCATTGTCTGTCTTAGTCCAGCATCTTCACCCCATCTTTGTATGTTCTACACCCATGTCAGTAAGTGTCTGTGTTCTAGGTCTGTCCATCCATACCTGCTATATGCTGTTTTTCCTCTATTTCACCAGAAGCAATCCCTCATTATCTTTCCCTTCTAACTTTATCTTTTCCTTATAAAAATGGGATCTATTACTTCTGCCCCACCACTATTCCTTATTGCTCATATTTGCGTTTTTCTGTCTGTTTCTTCTACCCATATCTCTCAACTGCCATGATTTTCCTAGAATGTTCAGATTTTTGCCTAATATTTTTGGTCTGCTCCTCATAATATTCTGGCAAACCATTGAGGACTGAAGTCACTAAATAATGTCATACATTTCAGTTTCAGACTTCATATCTTTCAGAAAATAAATGCTAATGCAAATCCTGTTATTCTAGTAACTTTCTAAATTTATATAAGCAATATTTAAAAGCTGTTTCTGAGTCTGGGCTTTTGTTCCCATTATTTTTGGCTTTATTCAGATTTCCTGCATTTAAAAGTTGAAAGGTATGCCTGCACTCTAGCTTCCTACTTTCCAGTCTACATCTTTTCCTCCCCAATTTTATGATGAACAGATTGAGCACTTAAGTGTGCACATCCACATTGCTGTTCCTGTATAGCACTGTGCTACACTAGGTTGTCCAATACTTGTATCAGTGGTCGAGTGCTGGAGGCTACGGGATCTGCATGCTGCCACATACACTACCCTGGGTACACTGAGAGGGTTTATATGTGATGTCATGTATTTCATCTATGATGCATGCTGTGGCAGCACTGCTTATCCAATATCTTGCTGTAATGCTGCACTACCTGCTTTGTTATATGGCTTTAACCTTGCTTACACTATTGCTTGCCTGTTACATCCATAAGTAGCTTTGTGCCACTTCAGTAAGTGAGCTGACCACGAATTTAGTGCTGTACATGTACACTGCACACCTCTATGCATCCCAGCCATTGTTTTAAAATCGGTAAGCTACGTGGATTGCATTGCTGCCAGGTAACTGATGTGTAACTCTATTTTGGATGGAGATTGTGGGCTCAGGATCCAGAGGTCTTTGAAGTGAGTTCCCCAAGTAAAGTCTAAGGAGCCTGTTGCCATTCTCTGACCTGGCAATTCAGATATAACGCATAGGGCTTAATTCTTTTAAATTTGAATGTGACAGAAGAACTTCTTGATCGAGATATTAGTCAAAGGTAAGTTATGGTCTGTGTCATGGTCCTGTAGGTTAATGAAGTATGACTGGACTTTCCTCATGTAATGCTTTTTCAGAGGAACCACCAGAATGGAATATAACATAAAATCTAGTGCTATGAAAAATGTTCTTGCAATAAATTATGTTTTTGTTGAACTAGAGAAAGATGTTGATCATCTACTATACTCACTGCAGGAGGAGAGACTCATACAATTTATAATATTAAAGATTCTTCCTCAGGCTTTATTGTATTGAGAAGGGCATAAATCTGTATTTTCCTCATTGATAGCAATTCCCTGACTGTGAAATTATTGGAGTGTTCTCAACACAGAAAGTTTGTTTAAGACTGTTATCTAGATAAAGGTAAATATGAGTTCCCTTAAATTGTGATCCTCTAACACTGAAGTCAAGCATTTAATAAAGACAGAATACAGAGAATGAGTGAAAGACTTTACCAAACCCTGTGACAGCTGGGACAACACTTCTATGGAGTATTCTGCTGGTAAAGATTTCTCCTTGATGTTTGTGAGAGAAGGGATAAGAACCATGATGATGGTCACCAGCTTAAGTGAAGTAATTTTTGCTAGAGTCAATACTGGCTGACTGGTTGCCATTTGGTTGTTTGCTGCCTAGATTTAAATTTGAACCATTGACGAGCTTGGCACTATTTTTGTTGAGTTGTGGGTTGTGATACACAGCTCAACTGATAGAAATGAGATAAAGAGATATGACTGAGAGACTTTACAATCCCCAAACTCATCTGGAACTACATATTTGTGTGTGTGTGTGATTCAAGTATAAAATGTATGCATTTACTATCCTTGAGTGGTCCATACTTGTTCCTTGTGTGGAGTCAAAATATAATTCAGTCACCAGCTTGAGTGAGGTGACTTCTACCTGAATCTTCCTGTGACTGACTGACTCCTATTCTAAATTCCTGACCACTGCTTAGCTTTCTGCTCTTTTGTAATGATCTGTGTAGGCTACCACAGTGTAGTGTAGGAAGTAACCCAGAAGTAGCTGAAATATGCCCCTATTTTTGGTCTAGCACAAGTTACATCCATGGAATCAGGTAAATTCTGCATTTAGGTGGCATCCCCCTCCATTAAGTTGTGTCTGCTGCCACATAGCTAATCAAGGAAAGGGTTTCTTGTTCTATTTACACCTTCATGTGACATCTTTGTCAAGTCTTTTACTCTTAATAAAGTTATGGTTCCATTATTGAACACTGCTTATTCTAATCTATCATACTGTGGTTTTATTGTGTGGAATCTGTCATCATTTTCAAATGCTAGTCTACATGCATTGAATATATCATCATTATAGAGTGTTGCTGCAAGACTCGCATTGTCTGTGGCTGATTACTTGTAGAGGGTATTTGTAATAGTTCTAGTAACTACTGCTATTCCATTATGTTTTCTTTTAGTGGTTCTAATTGCTACGCCACTATGGGTTCTTTTAGTGATTCTAGTAACTACTGCTATCCCTCTGTAGTCACAGTTTCACTGAATATGTCATCATGCTCAGGTACTGTTATAGGACCATTTTATTATTCATGTATTGTCATGATTGCTTGTACTTCTTGTTTTCTTGTGATGGCTCCCTAAAGTAGTTCTAGTTCTAGTGGTCTGACTTCCTATTTTAGGTCAGCTTAGTATAAATTAACACTGTGCTCAGCTATAACAGTTTTATTGTACACATTTCTCGTACATTATAGTGCAATTCTACTGCTCCTTTTGAGGGTAGTGTAATTTGTGATATCTGTATGGTAACCTTCTGTTTCAGGTTTATAGAGGTCACTTTTATCAGTTACTGTGTAGCACAGTCTGAGTGCTGCCTACAATGTAAGATAGATAAGTTCAATTAGTGTGAGGTACCGAGAGTAATCTTGGGTGAGTTTTACAGTGTAAAGACTCTTGATGCTTAAACTAGCTAACGTATTCCATCCTGCACTTACATTCTTGCGTCTCTTCTCTAACTTTCCTCTCTGCCCAGATATCCCTACCCCAAGCCACTCATTCTTTTCAACTCTACATCATGCATACCTCATATACCTGATACTTATCTAGATACCTTTTGCTGTCACCATGGAACAATAGTCAGCTCTATCCACTTCTTTGACCAACCTTCTAGGACTTGGAGTACTGACACAATGTGGCTACTGCGTCATGATTACTGACAACCTCTTGCTTTTAGCAAACACTATCACCATTTGGGAAGGAAGTAAACATGTATTCAAGATGGCGGTAACGCATTCCCTACTACATGTGCTGGTAGTAAGCAAACCACCACTAAACCTACTTATGTTGAGGCACTAAATAAAATGTCTACCTAACTCCTCTAGACATTGCAGTAACAAGCCTCAGCCAGCTAAAAGCTCTTCTAACACTGCAATTACATCCGCACCTTCTACATCTACCATGACAAAGAGTCACCATGGCTGTATATGTGCATCCATAAGGTCCTCAGAGCCTGCAACCACAAACTGCAGTGTCCTAGTTATTGGGGAGTGCATAGTTAAGCAACACAATCTATACCAGAATTGACTACAAATGCCAACCACAATGTATTTAATATGCATAAAGTGAAAAACTAAATAAATCTAGCACAGTAAGAGACAATATATTTTCTTTATTTTACCTCTGAGATCCAATGAAAAAAAGACTGGTTTCAGAAACTCCTTCCTTGCATTCATCATTTCAAGTGCAAAAGAAATTTAAGAACCATTTAACTAATCTTAAAATCACATTGTCAACGAATAGCTGATTAGCATTCTGGCATAAAAGAAAAACTTAAACCAGACCATTATATAATAACATTTTTAACATGTACAGTACATTATGAGAAGTTCTCAAAGATTTTATCAGATGACAAGAATCGGAAAAATTCATAACAAATGTTAACAAGCTGTGTTTATCTGAGTAAACAATATCCACATTAAATGCTTCTTCCCTGGTACAAATGTAGTACTTCGTATCTTTATAAACACTTGTTCAGATGATAAAAATCTTTTGACAAATGATAATTCTTTTTAGAACAATTTTTAAAAATAAATTAAATGCAATATCTAGAAATTGAATAAAACAAACTATTAAATGCACCTAACAGTGACATCTATTATTGAATTTAGAAACCACAAGCTGGGCTATCTGGTACAAAGCTGTCTTTATATACCATGGTTAGAACTTGCTGAAAAATTCAGCAAGCATCATTTAAATCTGGTCGGCACAACAACCTAGGTTAAAAATCCATCACCTTTCCATTCTATCCTGTAATCTAGGTAAATCAACATCAGAACGAATTTTAGAGGAGCATCTGTCTATTCCCATAAAATAAATGATATATAATCCATTTGTGAAAATTTGCCTTAAAACCAGTATTAAGCTTTGACCCCCCCCCCCCAAACTCCCTCCTACTTATATATATGAACTCTCACTCACCCACAAACTAGTAAATCATCCACTAAATGTCCCATCCCTCCAGAATCTACTCCAACCCTATCGCACCACCAGACCACTAAGATCCGGCAACAAAAATCACTTGCAGATCACTAAAGCCAATAACTCTGCTGGTGAAGCACTATTCTCTTGCACCATAGCCAAATTATGGAACTCCCTCCCACCCACAATTACTTCCATACCATCATGCACCCACTTCAAAACTTTACTAAAAGCGCACCTAAAAACATGCTGGCTATGCCCTTGCAACTCTCACTCTAATATCACCCTCCCCATCCAACCACTACCTTTCTTTCCACTCTACTAACTACCTTGATTATAGCAAGTTCAGATGCTCATAAGAACTTATTATGCAGCAGGAACTTCTTCTTGTATCATTTGTTAATGTCTGTTATGTACTTCACAGATAAAGACTCTAGTTGTCTACTGATGTAATATGTTCTTCATCAGTAAATATGTTGTAAGTAATTGCTATGTAAATTGTTAATCGCTATGTAATCCAATGTAACTACTGTCTGTTTATTTTAACTGTGGAGCTTTTCTCCCCGGGCCTCCACTGAAAATGGACCTATGTCCAGTCGGACACTCCCGGTCAACAAATATAAATAAATAAATAACTAAATAAATAAATAAACTCTTGACATCACACAACAATGGGGAAAAGTGAAAACTTCAGAGCCATACAGTGCATCAATCCCATACTAAGTTACTCATGTAACGTTACATGTTCAGCAAATTGTGACTTGGTCAAATCATCCAGCTAATTCAGTATTTGAGTAGAAAAAGTTTGACAAATTTAAGGGAAAATATATTAATTCATTCATCCATCCACAAACCCTTTTTCTCAGTTTTGCACATGGGGTCAGGGTTATATGCAGTAGATTATATATATATATATATATATATATATATATATATATATATATATATATGGGTCTGTATTAGAACATTGACTTTTTAAAACATCGAATGTTCTAATATCAACTCCTATTCAGTGAACGCTGACAATATCGAATATGCAGAACAGCTAATTTTTTCCCAGGGAAAAAAATTTGCTGTTCCGACATACATACACACAACACAAGCGCACCAAACAAACAGCAATCCACACACATACACCTAAAATCCTACATCTAACCCTACACTAAACTGAACATACACCACTAGCTATCCACTTACCTTAACCCAAACCCTAACCCTAAGATCCATCACTATTGCACACTCACCTCACCCACGCCCAAACCCTAACTAATCTACCACCTCCTTAACCCTCACGTCCACACAATCGCACACTTACCTGACCCGCGCCCTAAACCTAACTCACCTACCTCATGCCCTAACCCTCACTCTCACACAATCGCACACTTACCTGATCCTGACCTGTAACTTTCCACCACAGCGCTGAAAATATTTTTGGTCTGCTTCTCATAATATTCTGGCAAACCATTGAGGACTGAAGTCACTAAATAATGTCATACATTTCAGTTTCAGACTTCATATCTTTCAGAAAATAAATGCTAATGCAAATCCTGTTATTCTAGTAACTTTCTAAATTTATATAAGCAATATTTAAAAGCTGTTTCTGAGTCTGGGCTTTTGTTCCCATTATTTTTGGCTTTATTCAGATTTCCTGCATTTAAAAGTTGAAAGGTATGCCTGCACTCTAGCTTCCTACTTTCCAGTCTACATCTTTTCCTCCCCAATTTTATGATGAACAGATTGAGCACTTAAGTGTGCACATCCACATTGCTGTTCCTGTATAGCACTGTGCTACACTAGGTTGTCCAATACTTGTATCAGTGGTCGAGTGCTGGAGGCTACGGGATCTGCATGCTGCCACATACACTACCCTGAGTACACTGAGAGGGTTTATATGTGATGTCATGTATTTCATCTATGATGCATGCTGTGGCAGCACTGCTTATCCAATATCTTGCTGTAATGCTGCACTACCTGCTTTGTTATATGGCTTTAACCTTGCTTACACTATTGCTTGCCTGTTACATCCATAAGTAGCTTTGTGCCACTTCAGTAAGTGAGCTGACCACGAATTTAGTGCTGTACATGTACACTGCACACCTCTATGCATCCCAGCCATTGTTTTAAAATCGGTAAGCTACGTGGATTGCATTGCTGCCAGGTAACTGATGTGTAACTCTATTTTGGATGGAGATTGTGGGCTCAGGATCCAGAGGTCTTTGAAGTGAGTTCCCCAAGTAAAGTCTAAGGAGCCTGTTGCCATTCTCTGACCTGGCAATTCAGATATAACGCATAGGGCTTAATTCTTTTAAATTTGAATGTGACAGAAGAACTTCTTGATCGAGATATTAGTCAAAGGTAAGTTATGGTCTGTGTCATGGTCCTGTAGGTTAATGAAGTATGACTGGACTTTCCTCATGTAATGCTTTTTCAGAGGAACCACCAGAATGGAATATAACATAAAATCTAGTGCTATGAAAAATGTTCTTGCAATAAATTATGTTTTTGTTGAACTAGAGAAAGATGTTGATCATCTACTATACTCACTGCAGGAGGAGAGACTCATACAATTTATAATATTAAAGATTCTTCCTCAGGCTTTATTGTATTGAGAAGGGCATAAATCTGTATTTTCCTCATTGATAGCAATTCCCTGACTGTGAAATTATTGGAGTGTTCTCAACACAGAAAGTTTGTTTAAGACTGTTATCTAGATAAAGGTAAATATGAGTTCCCTTAAATTGTGATCCTCTAACACTGAAGTCAAGCATTTGATAAAGACAGAATACAGAGAATGAGTGAAAGACTTTACCAAACCCTGTGACAGCTGGAACAACACTTCTATGGAGTATTCTGCTGGTAAAGATTTCTCCTTGATGTTTGTGAGATAAGGGATAACAACCATGATGATGGTCACCAGCTTAAGTGAAGTAATTTTTGCTAGAGTCAATACTGGCTGACTGGTTGCCATTTGGTTGTTTGCTGCCTAGATTTAAATTTGAACCATTGACAAGCTTGGCACTATTTTTGTTGAGTTGTGGGTTGTGATACACAGCTCAACTGATAGAAATGAGATAAAGAGATATGACTGAGAGACTTTACAATCCCCAAACTCATCTGGATCTACATATTTGTGTGTGTGTGTGATTCAAGTATAAAATGTTTGCATTTACTATCCTTGAGTGGTCCATACTTGTTCCTTGTGTGGAGTCAAAATATAATTCAGTCACCAGCTTGAGTGAGGTGACTTCTACCTGAATCTTCCTGTGACTGACTGACTCCTATTCTAAATTCCTGACCACTGCTTAGCTTTCTGCTCTTTTGTAATGATCTGTGTAGGCTACCACAGTGTAGTGTAGGAAGTAACCCAGAAGTAGCTGAAATATGCCCCTATTTTTGGTCTAGCACAAGTTACATCCATGGAATCAGGTAAATTCTGCATTTAGGTGGCATCCCCCTCCATTAAGTTGTATCTGCTGCCACATAGCTAATCAAGGAAAGGGTTTCTTGTTCTATTTACACCTTCATGTGACATCTTTGTCAAGTCTTTTACTCTTAATAAAGTTATGGTTCCATTATTGAACACTGCTTATTCTAATCTATCATACTGTGGTTTTATTGTGTGGAATCTGTCATCATTTTCAAATGCTAGTCTACATGCATTGAATATATCATCATTATAGAGTGTTGCTGCAAGACTCGCATTGTCTGTGGCTGATTACTTGTAGAGGGTATTTGTAATAGTTCTAGTAACTACTGCTATTCCATTATGTTTTCTTTTAGTGGTTCTAGTTGCTACGCCACTGTGGGTTCTTTTAGTGATTCTAGTAACTACTGCTATCCCTCTGTAGTCACAGTTTCACTGAATATGTCATCATGCTCAGGTACTGTTATAGGACCATTTTATTATTCATGTATTGTCATGATTGCTTGTACTTCTTGTTTTCTTGTGATGGCTCCCTAAAGTAGTTCCAGTTCTAGTGGTCTGACTTACTATTTTAGGTCAGCTTAGTATAAATTAACACTGTGCTCAGCTATAACAGTTTTATTGTACACATTTCTCGTACATTAGAGTGCAATTCTACTGCTCCTTTTGAGGGTAGTGTAATTTATGATATCTGTATGGTAACCTTCTGTTTCAAGTTTATAGAGGTCACTTTTATCAGTTACTGTGTAGCACAGTCTGAGTGCTGCCTACAATGTAAGATAGATAAGTTCAATTAGTGTGAGGTACCGAGAGTAATCTTGGGTGAGTTTTACAGTGTAAAGACTCTTGATGCTTAAACTAGCTAACGTATTCCATCCTGCACTTACATTCTTGCGTCTCTTCTCTAACTTTTCTCTGTGCCCACAACCCCCTACCCCAAGCCACTCATTCTTTTCAACTCTACATCATGCATACCTCATATACCTGATACTTATCTAGATACCTTTTGCTGTCACCATGGAACAATAGTCAGCTCTATCCACTTCTTTGACCAACCTTCTAGGACTTGGAGTACTGACACAATGTGGCTACTGCATCATGATTACTGACAACCTCTTGCTTTTAGCAAACACTATCACCATTTGGGAAGGAAGTAAACATGTATTCAAGATGGCGGTAACTCATTCCCTACTACATGTGCTGGTAGTAAGCAAACCACCACTAAACCTACTTATGTTGAGGCACTAAATAAAATGTCTACCTAACTCCTCTAGACATTGCAGTAACAAGCCTCAGCCAGCTAAAAGCTCTTCTAACACTGTAATTACATCCGCACCTTCTACATCTACCATGACAAAGAGTCACCGTGGCTGTATATGTGCATCCATAAGGTCCTCAGAGCGTGCAACCACAAACTGCAGTGTCCTAGTTATTGGGGAGTGCATAGTTAAGCAACACAATCTATACCAGAACTGACTACAAATGCCAACCACAATGTATTTAATATGCATAAAGTGAAAAACTAAATAAATCTAGCACAGTAAGAGAAAATATCTTTTCTTTATTTTACCTCTGAGATCCAGTGAAAAAAAGACTGGTTTCAGAAACTCCTTCCTTGCATTCATCATTTCAAGTGCAAAAGAAATTTAAGAACCATTTAAATAATCTTAAAATCACATTGTCAACGAATAGCTGATTAGCATTCTGGCATAAAAGAAAAACTTAAACCAGACCATTATATAATAACATTTTTAACTTGTACAGTACATTATGAGAAGTTCTCAAAGATTTTATCAGATGACAAGAATCGGAAAAATTCATAACAAATGTTAACAAGCTGTGTTTATCTGAGTAAACAACATCCACATTAAATGCTTCTTCCCTGGTACAAATGTAGTACTTCGTATCTTTATAAACACTTGTTCAGATGATAAAAATCTTTTGACAAATGATAATTCTTTTTAGAACAATTTTTAAAAATAAATTAAATGCAATATATAGAAATTGAATAAAACAAACTATTAAATGCACCTAACAGTGACATCTATTATTGAATTTAGAAACCACAAGCTGGGCTATCTGGTACAAAGCTGTCTTTATATACCATGGTTAGAACTTGCTGAAAAATTCAGCAAGCATCATTTAAATCTGGTCGGCACAACAACCTAGGTTAAAAATCCATCACCTTTCCATTCTATCCTGTAATCTAGGTAAATCAACATCAGAACGAATTTTAGAGGAGCATCTGTCTATTCCCATAAAATAAATGATATATAATCCATTTGTGAAAATGTGCCTTAAAAGCAGTATTAAGCTTTGACCCCCCCCAAACTCCCTCCTACTTATATATATGAACTCTCACTCGCCCACAAACTAGTAAATCATCCACTAAATGTCCCATCCCTCCAGAATCTACTCCAACCCTATCGCACCACCAGACCACTAAGATCCGGCAACATAAATCACTTGCAGATCACTAAAGCCAATAACTCTGCTGGTGAAGCACTATTCTCTTGCACCATAGCCAAATTATGGAACTCCCTTCCACCCACAATTACTTCCATACCATCATGCACCCACTTCAAAACTTTACTAAAAGCACACCTAAAAACATGCTGGCTATGCCCTTGCAACTCTCACTCTAATATAACCCTCCCCATCCAACCACTACCTTTCTTTCCACACCACTAACTACCTTGATTATAGCAAGCTCAGATGCTCATAAGCACTTATTATGCAGCAGGAACTTCTTCTTGTATCATTTGTTAATGTCTGTTATGTACTTCACAGATAAAGACTCTAGTTGTCTACTGATGTAATATGTTCTTCATCTGTAAATATGTTGTAAGTAATTGCTATGTATATTGTTAATCGCTATGTAATCCAATGCAACTACTGTCTGTTTATTTTAACTGTGGAGCTTTTCTCCCCGGGCCTCCACTGAAAATGGACCTATGTCCAGTCGGACACTCCCGGTCAACAAATATAAATAAATAAATAAATAAATAAATAAATAAATAAATAAATAAACTCTTGACATCACACAACAATGGGGAAAAGTGAAAACTTCAGAGCCATACAGTGCATCAATCTCATACTAAGTTACTCATGTAACGTTACGCGTTCAGCAAATTGTGACTTGGTCAAATCATCCAGCTAATTCAATATTTGAGTAGAAAAAGTTTGACAAATTTAAGGGAAAATATATTAATTCATTCATCCATCCACAAACCCTTTTTCTCAGCTTTGCACATGGGGTCAGGGTTATATACAGTAGATTATATATATATATATATATATATATATATATATATATATATATATATATATATATATATATATATATATATATATATGGGTCTGTATTAGAACACTTGACTTTTTAAAACATCGAATGTTCTAATATCAACTCCTATTCAGTGAATGCTGACAATATCGAATATGCAGAACAGCAAATTTTTTCCCAGGGAAAAAATTTGCTGTTCCGACATACATACACACAACACAAGCGCACCAAACAAACAGCAATCCACACACATACACCTAAAATCCTACATCTAACCCTACACTAAACTGAACATACACCACTAGCTATCCACTTACCTTAACCCAAACCCTAACCCAAAGATCCATCACTATTGCACACTCACTTCACCCACGCCCAAACCCTAACTAATCTACCACCTCCTTAACCCTCACGTCCACACAATCGCACACTTACCTGACCCGCGCCCTAAACCTAACTCACCTACCTCATGCCCTAACCCTCACTCTCACACAATCGCACACTTACCTGATCCTGACCTGTAACTTTCCACCACAGCGCTGAAAATAGTGAAGCCACAGGAACGGCCAACCAAATTCCTTCTCTCTCGCTATTTTCAGCGTTTGCTGAATAGGGGACGATATTAGGACATTCGAAGTTGTGAAACTTCGATGTTCTAATATATATATATATATATATATGTTTCATATATATATATATATATATATATATATATATATATATATATATATATAGGTTTTATACATAATATATATAGATATATATATATATATATATATATATATATATATATATAGATAGATAGATATAAGCATTCCTTAGTCGCACATCCTCTGGTAACTTTATGTACCAACTTGGGGATCACAGAACAGTGTGAAAGGGCAAATTTCATCAGTGAATGTGAAATGCTCTGTGTCTTTCAGTCTTTCTATTTTTCTTTGTTTTTGTTTTTTAAGTTAAGCTAAGTGTAGGGATTTTTTTTTTTTTTTTTTTTGTGGATAAGGTACTTTTGGGGGAGGCAAATTAATATTCAAGCCTTTAGTTTCGGTTTTGGTGAGTAGCATCAATGTAATATGTTTAGGAGAATTTTAGTGACTGCTAAAGAGCTAGGCAGCAGTTGATTGATTCATTGTCTTCAGCCTATAGACAAACATTTTGGTGATGTCTTCAACCTGTAAATGTTTTTAAATATCTGTATAATGTATGAAGTATGTATTTTGTCACACCCAATCAGACCTCTCAACCAATTGGGGACAAATTTCAACAGAATAAGGGACAAGTGAAGAAAAAATCAGGGACAATCAGGGACACTTTTAAAATGTTAATGCTATTAACTTGAAACATTGACAGAATCAGAGCATATGAATTAATACACATTTTCTGAAGTAAAAGAAGTTTATAACTAATTAATTATTGTCATTATTCATTAAGTGAAAGTCACTACTTTTCCTCCAAAAGTCACTAGTTTTAGGAGGGATTAAGAGGGACAGAGTTAAAATTTGAGTCAAAATCAGGGACAGTTGAGAGGTATGCACCCAATATCTGTAGTATACATACTGTAGCTTTATTAAAAATGTACCTATTCCGAGTTAGAACTTCAAAAGGGTTCATCAATGAAACTTCTCTCATCCATTGCATTCCCATATAATCACATACCTCATTCTCTCCAGGCTAGTCCTTCTTTCCTGCAGGTGTGTAAAATATTCCTTGAAGGCATAAGCCGAGGTTTCGGATACACCAGTAAAGCTTTTTCTTACAGTTTCCTGGTGTAGTGTTGTGTGTTTAGTCCTTCCTTCCTCCTTTCTTTTTTCTTGTCTTATTCCTTCACGTCTCCTGGAATTGCATCTCCTTGAATATATCATTGGAGAAATGATATTAGTTATTTATGTATCTGATTTCACACCAGTAATTAAAAATAACTTATTTGTGCATAGTACTAGTCCTTCCATGTATTATTGTCCTTCAGTATATTTTGCATAGTAAACTGTATGGAATATTTAAACTAGAATAAGTATATTTGTGGTCTTTGCAAATACATTTTTTACAAATATATCAATTAATCATTCAGTATGCATAGCTTGTGGGAATGTATCATTAAGTAGTTAATTATTATTATTAATGGCATGTCTATATATACCACATCAGGATACACACCTTATTGATATAAGTGGAGTGTGCTTGTGCTATTAATGCATTTTTCATATCTATTTTATTTTACATACGTAATATTTTTAATGCAATGTCCACTGTGAATAGATTGTTGGGAATGGTAGAATTAATGCTTTGCAAATTTAGCATGTTTTTGTACCTTGCAAGAAAGAATAGGTTTCAGGTTTTGAACATTTGGGATTATTAATTTATTTTACATTTGTTGACTGGGATAGTTCGACTGGATACATGTCCATTTTCATCGGAGGCCCGAGGAGAAAAGCTCCAAGATAATAATACACTTTGAATATTTAGTAAATGCTAGTTTCAAGCAGATTACAGTCATAAGCAATACCAGCATTTAGCACATATAGTACTTATTATAAAACACTTTACAAAACATAACATTATTTTCAAAGTTAAATATACATAACATTGCATTCAGGTTTAAGACACATTGAGCAGCAGTTATACAATTGATCCTTCCTGAAATGGAGTGGTAGAAAAAAGGTAGAAGTAGTTGAAGCTAAGGCACCTAAGAAATAGAGAGGTCACTAGTCGGGGTTAGTGCAAGGACATAACCAATGAGTTCTGAAGTATTTCTTGAGTTTGTTTTTGAATTGAGTTAGTGAGGGTTCTAGGGTCAAGTCAGCTGGGAGTCTGTTCCATATTTTTCCAACAGAGTTGGCAAAACAGAGAGTCCCCAGCTGAGTAGTTGGATTTATATGTTTGAACTAGGAGTCTAGTGGATGATTGCAGTGGCCAGGTGTTGATGTAGGTGCTGATAATATTTTTAGTGCAGGTGTATCTTCTGGTTGGTATAGGACTTTATGTGTCACTATTAGCTGGTTGAACTGCAGTAGGCTTGGCAGTTCAAGTCATCCTAGGCGATTTAGGTTGTGACAGTGGTGTGTCCGGTAGGCTGTGCCAGTAGCAAATCTGGCAATGTGGTTATAGCAGAATGATAGTTTATTAAGATCTGTTTTGTTTAAGTTGGAGAATAGAGGTGAGGCATAGAGAAGAGTTGATAGCAGATGGGAATGGGCAATTGCAGTTCTAGCAAGTGGGGTAAGGAAAGGTTTGATTCTGTAAAGAGAGCCATGTTTTTTATTAATGGTTTTGATAGTTTGATTGATATGCACATCAGACTTCAGGGTGTTATCAACTATGACATCTAGTAGTTTAGTTTGGGCTTCTGGGGAAATGATAGCGCCATTGTTAGCAGTTATGTTGAAGGCTGGCAGGGGGGTACTGCATGTGGGGGAGATGAGGAGCAACTTAGTTTTGTTGGGGTTTAGGATTAGATGTTGATTGGAGAGACATTTTTTTCACAGTATAGAGGGTAATTTGGGTTAATGTGAATAAAGTCACTGGTGAGATGTCAGAACAAATCAAGGTGGAGTCATCCGCATATTGAATGCAGGTAGCATCTGGGATGACTGAATGAAGGTCGTTGATAAAGATGGAGAAAAGAAGGGGTCCTAGTATCGAGCCCTGGGGGACTCCTAATGTGATGGGTAGGTGAGATGATAGCTTGTCCTGCCATAGGACTGCCTGTTGCCTGCTCTGCAGGTAGGATTGAAACCACTGGAGTGCATAGTTGTTTAAGGAGAAGGCCTTCAAGGTATTTATAAGCATTTTGTGGTCAACCATATCAAAAGCCTTGGATAGATCTAGAAAGCGTGCTGAGGATTGTTTGTTATTATTAAGGTTGTGGTTAATGATGCTAGAGAAAGAGAGGAGGGCAGAAGTAGTACTGTGGTGTGGCTTAAAGCCATGCTGAAAGCTGGACAACAGCTTGTTGTGTGTGAGGTAGTGCATGAGCTGTATGTGTACACACTTCTCCATAATTTTAGCTAGAGGTGACAGAATAGCTATGGGTTTAAAGTTTGACAGTTCAGTGGAACTACCTCCTTTATGGAGCGGTATGACATGGGAGATTTTCCATATAGTGGGTACAGTAGCTTCAGATATAGCTCTGTTGATCAAGATAGAGATGGGGTAGGCTGTGGTGTCAGCAGCCTTTTGCAGATAGTCTTCTGGGAGGAGGTCGTCAGCCAGGGTGGTGAGTCTTAGTTTCTTAAGTAGGGCATGAATAATTTGAATAGGAACAGGTTGGAAGGTAAAGTATGTTTGGGTACTGGGTGTGGCTACATTAGAATTAGAGTCATTGGGAGAGAGTTGACTGGCTAGAGACTGGATAGTCTCTGTGAAGAAGCTGTTGAAGTTATTAACAATGTCCACTGGGGATTTTTGTTGGGAAGCTGAAGGGGGTGGAGTGGCGGTTTGGCCTGGGTGGAGTAGTTTGTTTATTCCTGCCCAGAACTTTTGAGGTTTGTTTTGGTGTTTTTGCAGTAGATGTTAGTAGTGGCTCTTTTTGTCTAAGGTTATGGATTTTTTGGTGTCATTCCTTAGCTGTCTGAATCTTAGTTGATCAAGTGGGGCTTTTGTTTTTTGGTAGGTGGCCCATGCTTTGCTTCTGAATGAAATTTTGGTTTTGGTATCTTTAGAAAGCCATGATGCAATATTAACTTTGGTTCTAATAGAGCAGCTGGGAGCATGGGAGTTAAGAATAGCAAGGGATTTGGTGTTAAAGTATGCTACTGCTTCATCTAGGGGGAGACTTTTTACTACTGACCAGTTGCATGCCTTAACTTCATTTTGCAACTTGGTGAGAATAAAATTCTTGTTGTTTCTTAATGTTCTATAGGTGGGTTGGTAGGAGCAGTCTACTTTGAGCTTGATTACATAGGTGAGATAGTGGTCACTTAGGTCATCATTCAAAGTGCCTGATTTATAAGATTGAAGATGGGTATTGATAAGTATCCAGTCTAGGGTACTTTCCTTGTTATTGGGTTTTCCTGTCCTGGTGGGGGAGGTTATGATTTGAGTAAATCCGTAGAGGTTTATGCGGGTTGTGGGGGTTTCACAAGAGCAAGTGTTCCAGTCAATTTTGAAATCCCCAAGAATAATTGTTTCTTGGGGGTGGTTATTGGATAACCAATATAAGAAGTCTTCTAAGGTTTCTGTGTTCCTCCCTGGGGGAATGTAGACACAGGCAATGTTTACATTTTTGTTTTTGTTAATTTGTAGTTTTGAGATAAGAATTTCAGCATTATTGAACTGGGGTGGTTGTTGTGTGTCTATGCTGACAGATAGGGTAGACTTGTAAAGTATGGCTACCCCACCACCCTTTCTGGTGGTACGGTCTAGTTGAAACATACTATACCCTGGTGGCAGAATCTCATGGTCTTTGGTGGCAGGCTTCAGCCATGTTTCTGTTAGGCATAATATATTTGGGGAATGAACAGCTAAGAGGGCATGCAGGTGCTGAGTTTTGTTATTTATGCTCCTAATGTTTAGATGGCAGGCCAGCAGTGAGCTAGGAGGTCTATTTGTTGGAGCTATGGTGGTAGGGGATATAGTATGGGGATTAGGGCCAACAGGTGGGGGTGGACCAGGGTTTGGGTGGATGTCGCCATCCTTTGTGAGGTTGTAGTGTATCCTCAGTATGAATTTTAAGATTTCGAATAAAGTTTTGTAATAATGTCTAGTTTTATGACTAATGTAACTAGGTCTAGTAAGATGGTAGTATTTAGGGGTTAAGGAGGTAAGCATAAGGGGAGTGAGTAAGGGTGCATTATTACCTGTTGTAGATGGGATGGATGTTTGGAATTTAGGGTAGTGGAAACCTGGGTGATCCTGATATTCGTTGGCTGTTAGGAGATAAGGGATGAGTAAAAGGGGTAGAAGTAGAGTTAGTAAGACTATTTTGGGTGATAGCATATCCTGTCAAGGAACAGATGTCTGGTTAGTATACAAACACTTTTGAGCACCTTCCACATGCACTGCACATCTGAAGCAGCACATGGGCACTCTGGCATAAAAGGAGATGAATAGGTACCACAAGTCACTGCTTTCTTGCCTCTCAAGATGAGAATCTGTAAAACAGAACAGAAAGCCCAAGGCCAAGTCTGGAAAATTTTGTGTTGAGGAAAAAAAGGAGAGGAACCAAAGGAATTCCACACTGGCCAGAGGAGAGAAGAAGAAAGAATAGGCTCCACAGGGATCAAGAAGAGAATAACATTTGAAGAGATATGGTGTCAGGGGGATAGCATTGTAACAGTGATCTATTTGAAAAACAACTGTTATGGTAAATCTACTTACACAACTAAACTATGTTCATCATTACATCACTGTTGTAGTAGTATAAAGTTATATGGGACAATTGCCAAACCTAGATAGCATCCATGAAAAATAGATTGAGCAAATACTTCTCTTGCTGCTTAGAATGGGTCAATGATGTAACGTTTAGTGAAAGTGTGTACAAAGGACCATGGTGCTATCTCTAGAAGAGTTCTAGAGTTTCTTCCCTTTATAAATTGTCTTAGGAATACTCAAAGCTTTGGTAGAATGAGCATTTACCTTCTGAAGGAGGCTCCTTCCATGGTGAGAGTAACTAAATGGATAGAATAGGATAACAATTAAAATATCGTCTTGACACTGGTTTCCTTTTTTTCCTTTGATCAAAAGAAATGAAGAACTGATCAGAAGATCTAAAGTCCTTAATCATTTTAATGTAGTATTTAGGTTGCCTGTGGACATCCTAGTTATGTAGGATTGTCTTTCTCTCTTCTGTTTGTTTTTCTTTTTTTGTGTGGTTCAGGAAAAACACAAGGAGGTGAATGGAACAATTTAAAGTAAGTTCAGAGACTTAATGTTTTGTCATAAAGATTATCCTCTCTTTATGAAAAATGAAGCAGAATTGAACTACCATTAGAGCTTGCAGCTCAGATACTCTCCAGTTAGAGCTTTGAGTGAAACAGTTTTCCATGTCAGGAACTTCAGCTCAGTTTGAGCAGCTGGTTCAATGGTGGAAGCATGAGTTTCACCAACAGAAAGTTGAGATTCCAATGAGAAGCCACAAATTTTTTGAGGTCTAAGGTTACGTAAAAAAAAAAAAACTTTCAAAATTTGTTTTATTTGGAACAATAAAGAAAAGGGGATCTAAAAGCAGGCAAGCAGAAATGGCTGAAAGATGAATCCTAATGTATGAGCAAGATAGGCCTAATTTGAGCAATTCCCACAGATAGTGGAGAAACAGATGGACTCCACACTAGGTGGCTTCTGTTTTCTCTTGTGTTGCTAATTAGAAAATCCTTTACATTTGGCTAAATAGGAATTCCTTGTAGCAGGTTTTCCTGACCTCCTTCCATATCTGCTGCATGCCACACAGAAAAGTTACCTAACTGGGATCAAAATCCTCTCATCCAAACAGACTTTAATTCTGCAAGTTTGGGTGGCTCAGTGATCCTATATCCTGTTTGTGTAGACCTATTCTTGGGGAAGTTTGTGGTAATTGCCCTTGACAATCTTCATGAGAATTGAGAACAAGTGATGTCTGGACCAAAATTATGACTGTTGGAAAGTCCTTTCTGATCTTCAAAATAACTCTGATTATTGGGGGTGGATCTGGGGTGGGAGGAAGGCATAGATTAAATTTCTGTCCATGGGAAGGGAAAAGCATCTGTCTTCCAGGCCTTTTTGCAAGGTGTAATTGAACATAATTGATTTAGCTGTCTGTTGTCAATGGAGGCAAACAGTAGCTGCTTAACATGTCTGTCACGGTGTTCTGCTCTGAAGGTATGTAATTACCCTGGATTCCAAGTTAATTATCTTGGAGGGAAGGGTTGAGATGAGTTGTAACTTCCCAGGCTATAATGCATAGTCTGCATAGGATGTAAGATGTGGTCCCCCTTGTTTGTTTATGTACTAAATAACAGTAGTGTTATTTGCGATTATCAGCCATGGTCCTGAAGTCCACAGAAGATTCAATGTCTCCAATGCATTTATCAAAGCCATTATTTTTTTAACGCATATATATTTTTTTTTGAAGTAATGGTTGGAAGCCCCCTTGCACTTTAATGCTCTTGGACACTGTTCCTTATGTAGTGTCTAATACATATGTTGTTAAAACCAGGGTAGAGAGGAGGAAGGGCATAGGTAGACCTGAATTTAACAAGGTCTGATTTATATACTGTAAGAGATTTTTTTTTGACAAATTTCAGAAGCAGCATTGAAAATGTTAGAGGATGCTGGTTTTGAGTCTACAGTGACTTAAGAAACCATTGTACTTACTTTTTTTCTAATGTGTATTCTAGTCAGTGTGAGCAACAGGATTGTGGAAGCCATGAATCTCAAAGTCCTGAGGTGATCCTTTGCAGTTGTTATAGTTTGGTGGGCAAACAATAGGAAGTAGAGATCAAAGTATGCAACCTGATCTGGAGGAATATATGTTACCAAAAGAAATGTGTCCAGTAGACGTTCCAGAAATGTCATCCAGTGAGAGGGGTAAAGCAAAGATTTCTCCAGGTTAGATGAAATTCTGGGTTCTAAAACAGATTCATGACAAACAGAAGGGATGTTTGACAATTTTGAAAACAGTCTGCAAAAATAAGGCAATTGACTAAGAAGGGGAAAAGGTGAATTCCCTGTAGCTTGTAAAAAGTAATCACCAGAATTAGATATTTAATAAATACCACTGGAGCTATGGAAAGCCTGAAGGAATAGGAAGATAATTGAAAATGTAAATAAGGTACAGAAAATCGTAGCTCAGGTCTGAACTCACTGTGAATAGAAATATGATATTTGTCTTTGAGATCCAGAGTATCCAGAAAGCAATGTGGAGGGATGAGGGGAAAAACAGTTTGAAGAGTAAGTTTTTTTTATTTTTGGAACTTTTATAAACAGATTGAAAAGAAACAGATTCCTCACAAGTCTCCATGGACTGTCTTTCTTGCTACTAGAAATTTTGGGACTGGTTCTATGACACCTTGGGATAACATTTGAGAAAGTGGGAGGAAACAGATTAGTCTGATTTTCTAAGGGTGGAGGAACTTCTAAGGTAGGAAGGAAAAAGTTCCAGTGCCATGTATATTCATTCTGAATTCTTTCCAGCAGCTAGGAAACTGTTGTAGTTTGTTTTGAAACAGAAAGAGAAAAAGAAAGATTACTGGTAGTTTGAGTTGAGGTCAGGGAGGGGAGAGGATGGGAGTTGGGAAGAATAGGTAATCATGCGCTTTTCTTGGAGTGAGATGTAGATTAGGTTTCACTCCTATTTTTTTTCCTTAAAACCCCTTGCTACATAGTTTCATATTGTGTACCACATTTTGCTGGGGCTGTTTGAAGGGCTTATTAAAATGGGCCAGGGCTAGGGGGTAATTCCTGCTGTATTAAGTATTAAGTATCTGGGACTATATATCTTCAGGGAGGTTTTGCAGTCTATGCCAAGCATATCTGTGCAGAGCGGAACCCAAGGCAGCTGCCCAGAGAACTGAGTTAGCTCAGTTTAGGGCATACTTGGTTACTTGAGAAACTGAAGAACTCATATTAGGAAGACTTCTCCTGGGAAGAAAGTAAAAATCATTGATAGTCTTAGTAATAAGTTAAAAGCAGAAATCTGGTCATGTCAGCCTGACAAGTGATTGTCCATATAAGCTAAGGTGGAAGATATGTAGACTTTTTTTCACAACCCCTTTCATCCTTTTCAGATGGGGCAGAATTAGTAGCATGTTAACTGCTTAGAACTGGAGTCCTTGGTCAAAGAAACAACAGCTGGATCTACCAGAGGGTTGTGAAAGAGAAATGTGTGTATCTGAGTACTTTGTAAAGCTTTTTAGGCTTTTTGGGAGCAGGAGGTTGACTATCTGGAGAGATGAATGCAGAATTAAAAAAAGAAAACATTTCAAAGAGCTTTGGTGACAGGAAGAACAGTAAGAAGTGTTGGAGTTTCTACCTAGAGGAATTCATAGTATGCATTCTGGGTGTCTGAGATTTAGTTTTCTTCCCATTGGAAGAGGTACTTCATCCTATCAATAGTGTCAGAAAATGATATATTATCTACTAGGGGATCAAAGGAAATATTTTCTTCAGACTGTGATTCTAAACTGGCAGGAGAGGAGACTTGGGAAGTGTAGTCCTACCCCTTCTTTTCTAACTCTGATATGGAGTCAGTGTTTAAGGGAGAGGGAGACCTTTTTCTTTCCACATGGAAAGTGGCTGGAGAAGAAGACTGAAAGGACTAAAAAAGTTTGAAATGCCCCTTTGTAAAACTAAATGATTCTTCCTTAGTTTCCCTGGGCAAAGGGTGTAGTTGGAGAAGAAGGATGTTTGGCCATTTGAGTTTTCTTTCTTAGGGTATCCATTCTTCAATAACTGAACCCACTAATTCATTCCTTATAAGCAATTTAGGGATTCCATCCAGCCCTTACTAAAGCATCACTCACGGTTCCTCCTTCTCAGCCATAAGAATATGTCCCATCTTTGAGCAGGTTTTCACTCCTTACAGGCATCCCTTTGAATAGCACCAAAGGGATCAGGGACATCCAATGGACAGTTTGAGGACTCCAACAATCCACAGTGGAGTCATCTGTTGGAGAGTGGTGAAGAGAGACCAGTGGCAAATGGTGAAGAGAGACCAGCGGCAAAACGAGTAAGGGCCTTCAGCCATTGATTTTCAAGAACTATACAAATGCTGTTAAGCCAGCGTCTGATTGTTCTGGGGGTAAAGGACACGAAAGTGTGAAAGGAACAGATGTTATATATCTCTACTAAACAAAAGAAACAGGCTTTGTGTGAATATTTAAATGGTATCTGTCATCTACACAGATACTTCTCTGTTCTTGTAGACATAAGGAAACCTTTTCTCAGTGATTTTATTAAACAAGAATGGAAATTCCCTAGAGGGGTACTTAACTATCCAGAAACTGAAACAATGAAGATGCAGTGAAGACTATGACTGACTGAAGTCTTCAATGGCAAGAAAGTTCTAATGGTTGGTGCCCATATGTCTTCTTTTATACCAGCATGTGGTGCTGCTGTCTTGGGCATACTGTGTATGGAAAAAGGTACCCAAAAGCTTTTTTGGACTAGCTGGTCATCAAGTGAATGGTAGAATGCATCCCATATAGCTTTGTACTACTGCAATGGTGGTCTTATGATGAACATCTCAGCTTATTTGATTAAACTACTCTGATGCCAGGAGCCGGTTTGCTTTAATATTTGCTCCTCAGTGACTAAACATCAACTGCCATTTTTTCAAATGTACAGCATTACTCTGCCCCATGCAACATTCTATGTTTCCAAATTTCTGTTTTGCCAGCGAAGAAGAAAGGCACAAAGCAGGTACCAACAAGGATTTGCAACAATGATCTGGTTAGACTTTGTCCATACTGAAACTATGAATGCATACAGTAATAAAAAACTGTAGTGTCAGTGAGTTGTGGACTGTGCCCAGTATTTGGATTACATATTTTGAAAATATTACATCAGCATCACTCTTTTTTCCCCCAAACAGAAATTAATGTTCTACAGTATGAATATGTTTTGTACATGGTACAATGTGCCATACTTGGCTATGCTCTTGAGCAGTGGATTTTCCTATTGCTTTATTCATGTCTAAAACAAAGCATTTCATCTAGATAGTTTAATTACAGGTTACAATATTGTAATTCACCTTCTGCAGGATTTATAGCATTAACAGTCTGCAGCATATTGTACATTACCATAAATCTGCAGTTACAGATCTTGAAGGAATATTATTTTTCAAGTGCACTGTGACTGTTTTGAGACCTAAGTCTCCAGAAATCAGTATCACAGGATTGTCAACTCAGGATCATCAAAATGTACTGATACTAAGCTAAGTTCAGGTATATTTTTTATAAAATGACCCATTTTAAGTAGTTCATGTTCATTTCTAGATACACTGACTATATTATAACTTTGTATGGCCAAGCAGAGAAGTATTGTATAACAAGAAAAAACAGTAAAAGCTGAACAAAGTAGTAAAATAAATAAAAAATGGCTTAAAATAGACCAAACTTTATTCACAAATGATTCAGTAAACGCTTTCGTCTCTGCAATAATGAGACTGCTTCAGACTGAATATACATTATTACAGTCTCATTTAAATATAGCCGCGGTGGTACAGCGGTAACGTTGTTGCCTCACAGCAAGAGGTTCCTCTGTTTGAGTCTCGGCTGGAGTGCCTTCTGTGTGGAGTGTGCATGTCCTCCCCATGGTTGAGTGGCCTCCAAAAGACATGCATGAATGGGTGTGCCTTCACTGAAGGTTGGGCGTCGGGCTGGCAACTTGGCACCAGAAAAATCTACTGCCAATCATTAGCGGACCGGAGTTTCGCTATGGTGACCCCTAAGTGGGAAAAGCCGAAAAGACAAAACAGTCTCATTTAAATACTCATTCAACCAATTAACATCACATAACCAAAATGCTCAATGTTTTAACCCCTTTCTTTTCAAATATGCTACAAAGGCTTCCTGGCTATTTAATCTCAGTCGATAGCATGCATTTAATTTAATTTGCCACAAATATTCATACCAACCTAACTCTTCTTCAGCATTGAACATAACATCATACCCTTTAACATCATCTAATACTAAAAATTTAAAATCAACAGAACAATTATTTGTTTTATAATGCTTGCCCAAAGCATTATTTCCATCCCCCAGTTCTATTGCATGCTTGTGTTCATACATTCTCTTATTCAATTATCTGATGGTGTGCCCAATATAAAAAGAGCTGCATGATCTACAGATAACTAGACAGATAACATACTTTGATTTACAAGTATAGCATCATCTTATACATACTTTGAAATTATTAATTATTTCACTTACACCCTCATACAAACTCACATAAGTTACATGCCAAACACCTGAACATCCCTCTATTACTACTTACAGACTCATTACCATTTAATTTGCTCTTTAAAAAGTTTTAAAACTTTTTCTGTTTTCCTGAACAAAGACTGGATGTTCTCCCACTACTCTGTAAACTCCCGGGCAGCTTTTAAAAATCTTCCAATTATTATTATTGATAATATCTTTAATAGCCCCGGCATCAACACTGTTAGTAATCTGCATTGAAATATTTACATTGTTTGGATTGAGTGTAATTAGATTATTATTCTCCCTTATATTACACATCTCAGTAAATTTATCCTTCACTAGAGCCATCAGGTAGCCTCTGCTGATAAACTTATTACATAAATTGCTAACCTCATAGAAAAAATCTTCTTCTTTCATTGTCAATTTATTGGGTCTCATTGACTATATTTTATTTTATTTTTCTTGTATGCATACTGCTAAAATGTAAATATGCATTATTTTGCACACATTT